>NW_027489919.1:0-19982 GCF_050948215.1 Halictus rubicundus | reverse complement strand
ACAAATAGCAATAATACTGCCACCAAATAGCTTTATATGGATAAGATCCGTCGAAAGTTAGTTTCATTACATAACACTTTTATTTCGTTACTACCTTTACTTGAATAATTGCAGTCCAGCATTAGAAGTGGTATTATCGGTTAAATAAGTAAAAAAAATAATTTTCTGTGTTTGTTACAACGGATCACAATAAGAACGATTGAATTTTGTCATTACTTGAATATTGTATTTATTCTTTTTTTTTTTATTCTATAACTATTACAGAATATATTTTGTTGAATAATCATTATTTTATAAATATCGCAATAAGTTCCAAATTAATTAATTTCACCTATAAACTATCGATTATAAAATAATGATTACAATGGTGAATAATACGGAAAATAAGAAGGCAATAATAGTGTAATGAAATTATACAATAAAAAATAATTATTCTCATTCTACGCATTATCCGTTTATTTATTGCCTATGTCACTGACGTTTCTTCCGTAATTCACGAGCAAATGTTCTATTTAGGTAGCGAGCGCGGCATGTTTAGCGATGTTGGTATTTGAGATCAGTGATAGTTCCACTTTCTTAGTTCCACAACCGACGAGAGTATCTCGACATTGGGGCCGTTACCGACCGATCCCAGCACCCACCTGGCACTAGGCCTGCAGCCAAGCTCGCATATGCGAGCCGAGCTCGGGTCCAGTCGAGCCGGGACTCGCTTTTCGAGTCGAGTCGAGTACTCGCACGATGCGAGCTGCTCGCAACGAAGCGAACGGCTCGAAATAAAATCAGGCGTAAAATGACATGATGCGAGTTACAGCAGGAAGATCAGCACATTGATATTATCAAGCATTTTAGTATATTGACAATGCTAAATGTTTGCGATGTTTTATTATATATTTTGATAGTGAAATGTTGATTCAGAATTTGTATAACCCTTATTGAAAATAATTATGCAATAACAACTATTTCCTAGATTTATGTAAATAACTAGATGTGATCTGTAAAGAACGGTATTTTATATATTCCTTTATATTATACTCCGGTTCACTGTACAGTCGTAAAAATGTGTTGTCGCAAAATTGTTTATAATGTTGAAAATTAACGTGAAACCAAGTTGGAAGTTGGAAGTTCCAACAGCCTGTCATTCGGTACTGTGCAAGTATAGGTGATAAGATTTAAAAGGGCATAGCCGATTAAGATGGTCAAAACAATTGGAACCGCAAAAAGATTCCATTTCAAACAGTATTGATTTCTTGATTTTCTGGAAATGACAGACGTAGATTTCAAAATTCTTTTCACGGAATCTTACCAATTTTCACAAGCAATTTCATATCTGGCGGAAATCGTAGACGAACACGATAATATAAATATTCATTGCCTAATCAATGTTACTTCAATATTTTTAAAACATTAAAAAAATATTGTTAAAATCACATGAATAAATAATATAAGAAATTGAAAAAATAAAGATGATGTATGGGAAAAAACATTTACCACCGACGGGATAAGAACCCCAGCGTATCCGCTCCTTAGTTCGACACACGTCCGGCGATGTTACAAAACTTTACGAACATTCTGGTATATATCACACAAAATACAATTTATTCTTTCTCTTAAATCACATTTCTTAGGTCAAAGAATTACTTGTTTCAATTTAATAATGCTAAAAATTACTTAATATATAGCTGCGATAAAACCAACAAGTGTAACTTTCCTCCTAATAGCAAAAACGTCGAAAAAATTCGGTTTTTATTGTTTTTTGACGATGATGTCCCACAACAAAAAATCTAAAAAAAATTGACGACACTGCCTGTTATAGTACTTTAACAAGGAACTAAACAGTAGAATAGCATGTTTTCAAATTTTTGAGAAATCTGTATTTTTCCGATTTTTTGGAGGTTTTTCATTTTTTTTACGACCACAGTTTGTAACAAAAAAATCTGAAAGTTTAAACTTTCATACGTGCGCGTATTCTCCATCCGTTTACATTGTATGTCGTCTGTCGTCGCTGGGTCTTTGAAGCTCGGCACTCGGCAAAAGTTATTCGAGCATTTATTTGAAGCCTTCGAATAAATGATACAGATGAAAGATGAAAAAATTTCTCGTAGTTTGAATAAATCCGCTTCGAATAAAAAAAAGTATCTTTATTCGTCGGATAAATTCTCGTCGAATAAAATTATTTATTCGATACTCGTCGAATAAGGATACCTTTTTTATTCGAACCTTCGAATAACGAATAAAGATGAAGTATCTTTTATTCGAATCGTTATTTAAATAATTTTTATCTAATAATGCCCAACTCTGGGCACACCAGAATGACTGGCATTCAAAAGGAGAGAATATCCGTCTACGATACATATAATGTTGCACGGAGAAGCGGACAGCGAAACTAGAGAAGCGTCCTCCCCGAGGAGTGGGCCACACATTGTCGGCTATATCGGTGTGAGGCCAGAAGACCACTACTAATCCAATCACAAAACTTCTTTATTTTTCGTTATTTTTTTTTTTTTTTAACTTTTACCAACATATTCGTGACATTTTTCTGATTAAAATGAAACCAAATATGATATAATTCCGACGATAATTGCTTGTGTAATGAACGATTGATGTTTCGGACGCGAAAAAGGACAGCGTATGGGAAAGAAAGAGCCGCGGAGAGTCGAAGCGTTCGGAAAAGATGAAAGACTGGCGTGAGCTCAGGCCTTTAAATAAAAAAATAAACTTTTTCATTATTAATTATTTTTCTATCGGACTTTCACCAACATACTCGTGGCATTTTTCTAAGGAAAACGGTACCAAATATGACAAAATTCCGATGATATTTACTTGTGTAATGAACGACGGAAGTTTCGGACGCAAAGAAGGACAGCATATGAAAAGAAAGAGACGCGGCGAGTCCTTCCCGTCTCGAGTTCGACAGCTCGGTTTTCGCCGCGGACAAATAGATGTGGTTACTAATGTATATGTATTGACAATTACTCACAGAAAGTTAAATTTAACAATACAATTAATGATTATACATAAAGTTTGTTGCTGATAAAATATAAAGAATATTAAATGTAAAGAAACAATTCTATAAGGTATAAAAAATAGCAATCAATACAATTATAATTAAAACTTAAAATGACAGACACTTTTCAAAACTTTTATCTCTACCTCTATGTTAGGGATACAGAAGCTGAAAATTTCATCGAAATCGGTTGACGGAGAAAAAAACAACGTGCATTGCAAGATATAAGAATCTGTGTATCTGCGTGTCTGTACAAATAGCAATAATACTGCCACCAAATAGCTTTATATGGATAAGATCCGTCGAAAGTTAGTTTCATTACATAACACTTTTATTTCGTTACTACCTTTACTTGAATAATTGCAGTCCAGCATTAGAAGTGGTATTATCGGTTAAATAAGTAAAAAAAATAATTTTCTGTGTTTGTTACAACGGATCACAATAAGAACGATTGAATTTTGTCATTACTTGAATATTGTATTTATTCTTTTTTTTTTTATTCTATAACTATTACAGAATATATTTTGTTGAATAATCATTATTTTATAAATATCGCAATAAGTTCCAAATTAATTAATTTCACCTATAAACTATCGATTATAAAATAATGATTACAATGGTGAATAATACGGAAAATAAGAAGGCAATAATAGTGTAATGAAATTATACAATAAAAAATAATTATTCTCATTCTACGCATTATCCGTTTATTTATTGCCTATGTCACTGACGTTTCTTCCGTAATTCACGAGCAAATGTTCTATTTAGGTAGCGAGCGCGGCATGTTTAGCGATGTTGGTATTTGAGATCAGTGATAGTTCCACTTTCTTAGTTCCACAACCGACGAGAGTATCTCGACATTGGGGCCGTTACCGACCGATCCCAGCACCCACCTGGCACTAGGCCTGCAGCCAAGCTCGCATATGCGAGCCGAGCTCGGGTCCAGTCGAGCCGGGACTCGCTTTTCGAGTCGAGTCGAGTACTCGCACGATGCGAGCTGCTCGCAACGAAGCGAACGGCTCGAAATAAAATCAGGCGTAAAATGACATGATGCGAGTTACAGCAGGAAGATCAGCACATTGATATTATCAAGCATTTTAGTATATTGACAATGCTAAATGTTTGCGATGTTTTATTATATATTTTGATAGTGAAATGTTGATACAGAATTTGTATAACCCTTATTGAAAATAATTATGCAATAACAACTATTTAGATTTATGTAAATAACTAGATGTGATCTGTAAAGAACGGTATTTTACATATTCCTTTATATTATACTCCGGGGTTCAGTGTACAGTCGTAAAAATGTGTTGTCGCAAAATTGTTTATAATGTTGAAAATTAACGTGAAACCAAGTTGGAAGTTGGAAGTTCCAACAGCCTGTCATTCGGTACTGTGCAAGTATAGGTGATAAGATTTAAAAGGGCATAGCCGATTAAGATGGTCAAAACAATTGGAACCGCAAAAAGATTCCATTTCAAACAGTATTGATTTCTTGATTTTCTGGAAATGACAGACGTAGAGTTCAAAATTCTTTTCACGGAATCTTGCCAATTTTCACAAGCAATTTCATATCTGGCGGAAATCGTAGACGAACACGATAATATAAATATTCATTGCCTAATCAATGTTACTTCAATATTTTTAAAACATTAAAAAAATATTGTTAAAATCACATGAATAAATAATATAAGAAATTGAAAAAATAAAGATGATGTATGGGAAAAAACATTTACCACCGACGGGATAAGAACCCCAGCGTATCCGCTCCTTAGTTCGACACGTCCGGCGATGTTACAAAACTTTACGAACATTCTGGTATATATCACACAAAATACAATTTATTCTTTCTCTTAAATCACATTTCTTAGGTCAAAGAATTACTTGTTTCAATTTAATAATGCTAAAAATTACTTAATATATAGCTGCGATAAAACCAACAAGTGTAACTTTCCTCCTAATAGCAAAAACGTCGAAAAAATTCGGTTTTTATTGTTTTTTGACGATGATGTCCCACAACAAAAAATCTAAAAAAAATTGACGACACTGCCTGTTATAGTACTTTAACAAGGAACTAAACAGTAGAATAGCATGTTTTCAAATTTTTGAGAAATCTGCATTTTTCCGATTTTTTGGAGGTTTTTCATTTTTTTTTACGACCACAGTTTGTAACAAAAAAATCTGAAAAAATTATCAAAAATCAGCCTTAGAATCCAAAATATGTCACATTTTTTTCAGAATTTTAGAAAGCATCAGAGTGCGGGAAATACGCGGAGAAGCGCGAAATCTAATTTACCCTGTAACTAACCTCATGGGCAAGATAGGGGGTTGAAATTTTACTCAGAGGGGTTTTTCCTCTAAGGGCAGTTTTGACCATAAATCGGCTAGGCCCTTTTAAAAGGATCTGATGTCTACGTTCAACACTCGTCATACTTTCTGTTTAGTTAATATTTTAATCTAAATCTTTTTTCAATTTGCAATTGTTGGCTCTTCTCCATGGATAACAGTCGATCTTTTATACGATGGTGCAAAATCATGCTAACTACCAAATAATTCGTAGTGGCAGCAAAGTTAAATCTACTTCCTAGCTCGACAATTAACGCAATTATATAACGCAATTTTTCCTGCGTTTTCATTACATGTCATCTAGTAAATTAATCTATCTAGCTTGGCAGAACAGCTGAAGTCGTTTGGTCGATTTATAAAAAAAGTTATTCTGATTTAAAGTGTCTGCCATCAATTATGAGACTGACTGCATAATGTATAACGAGAAGCGGCCGCACGTTTCTCGCTAAGCAACCTGCGCTATCTCCATGTTTATAATTGTGCAGTGTGAAAATGGTTTACTGCCTTTTTGGTTCGTTATCTCGGCCATTTCTTCTAAAAAGTGTACTTCCGTACAATGGGACAGTAGGGCTCTCATCAGCGAGCTAAGGTTTATGACCGGCTCTCGCCTGCACTCGCCCACTTAGGTCACCCGCTCTGAGTATTTAATCTACCGGCACGCGTATGCGTTTTGCTCTTCCTCCCTCCCCATCGAGCCACTAGCTTAGTTATTCATTATCGAAAAATATAAAAGTCTAAGACAATCTCTATTCTCAGGTTAGTTAGCTCAGATTCTGTCAAACAGTTTTTCTCAGCTTACCAGAATTCAGTCTTTTGACCTTTGGTGCGAGTACCAGTGTGGCGGCCTGTGCAAAGAGCACGCCGACGAACCGCCAGCATACATTGTAGACGCGGCGGCGACCTCGTATAAATACACATCAATATTATACAATATTGTTTATATACCCATTCCTTTCAAAAACTATTTAACGAAGCTTAACGTTAATTTTCAACATTATAAACAATTTTGCAACAACACATTTTTACGACTGTACACTGAACCCCGGAGTATAATATAAAGGAATATATAAAATACCGTTCTTTACAGATCACAGCTAGTTATTTACATAAATCTAGGAAATAGTTGTTATTGCATAATTATTTTCAATAAGGGTTATAGAAATTCTGAATCAACATTTCACCATCAAAATATATAATAAAACATCGCAAACATTTAGCATTGTCAATATACTAAAATGCTTGATAATATCGATGTGCTGATCTTCCCGCTGTAACTCGCATCATGTCATTTTACGCCTGATTTTATTTCGAGCAGCTCGCATCGGTGCGGATAGCTCGCATCGTGCGAGTACTCGACTCGACTCGCACAATCGAGCCGAGCTAAGCTCAACCAGAGTTGGGCAAAATATTTATCTAAATAAAAATTTCGAGTAACGAATAAAAGATAAAAAAATTTTTATTACCTTTTGGTATGTGTTGTGGTTTGGGTGTTCAGTAAAGGATTCACCCAATATAACAATAACCATTTATTAAATAAGCAACAAAAACTCAACGACGTAACAAGGAACAAAGAAAATGAAATAACAATGAAACAAGAACTACGGATAAACGACTATACGAACAACTGACGGCGAATGACGACTTCTCACAACGACTGACTGACTTGAACTGACTGACTGACTGACTGACTGACCCTGTCATCCGTCAGAATCCGCGCTTATATCCTCCAGGAATTTCCTTCGAACAAGAAAACTTCTGGAGTGGGGATGTCGCTTCCTGTACGTGCCCCTTGGAGAAAGTTCGTGTCCTTGCACCGAACATCCGTGTCCTGGCGAAAGTCAAGGGTTGGCGGCCAAATGTGCACGCCAAGGAAAAACCCCGAACCTGGTCGCCAAATGTGCACCCCAGGTAGGAATAGACTTCCGGCGACTAAGTGTGCGCTCGGGAAGAGCTTGGGCCTGGCGACCAAGTGCGTCCAAGGTCCCAGCCCGCAGACGACGCTCCTACCTGGGTCCGATCAACCCTTCTCCAAGGGGTCCGCCACATTACTTGAATATTGTATTTATTCTTTTTTTTTTATTCTATAACCATTACAGAATATATTTTGTTGAATAATCATTATTTTATAAATATCGCAAGAAGTTCCAAATTAATTAATTACACCTATAAATTATCGATTATAAAATAATGATTACAATGGTGAACAATATGGAAAATAAGAAGGCAATAAGAGTGTAATGAAATTATACAATAAAAGATAATTATTTTCATTCTACGCATTATACGTTTATTTATTGCCTCTGTCACTGACGTTTTTTCCATAATTCACGAGCAAATGTTCTTTTAGTTCCACAACCGACGAGAGTATCTCGACATTAGGGCCGTTACCGACCGCTCCCAGCACCCACCTGGCACCCACTTTGAGACTCGCAGTTTAACACGGGGGCTGGCAGTCTTTATACATATATATATATATCGTGGGTGCACTGATCCACCGACCAGATATATATAAAGACTGACAGCCTTACGGGAGAATGTGTCGCTCGAAAAATACGGTGTTGTCTACCGCTCTCTAGGATAGATTTTGGCTGGAGTAAGAAACAGAAGGCCAACGACGGTATCTCGTCGGTGCAGAAGACCACTAAGGAACTTCTCGTCGCTGAGAAGGTGAATCATCACGGACCCATATCGATTATCAAATGTTACATTCTCCGACAAACGTATTCAAATTAAAAAGATATTTTTTTTTAGTGTTGCTTTTTAAGATCTAAAATATTAAAAGTAAAACTAATATCAAGGACGAAAAATTCGTCAAAATATTTTACGTAAGAAATTATTAAAGCATAATTTTAGGAAAATCAATTTCTACTTCCATATGAGATACCTTAATTTGTAATTTAAAAATATTTCATGAACAAGCATTATTTCCTTACACTTTTTTTTTTTATAGATAATTGTTCCAAGAATCGATCTGTGGGAACAGAAATATGTTGAAAACCAGAGTAGCGTTTATTTAACGTACTATTCCGAATAGTATAGAGTTTGAGAGAGAATCACGTGGATGAATTAATATAATATAAAATAATATAATTGTAGAAGCAAAGATGGGCAAATTTTTATTGAAATAGACATTTCAAACAGCGAATAAAAGATAAAAAATGATTTGTTACGCGTCAAATAAAAATAATTATGTTATCTCTATTCCGCACGTAATGAATTTATTCGACGAATAAAGATTTTTTTATAAAGACCGACCAACAGCCTACAATGTAAGCAGATGGAGAATCCAACATTATTGGCAATTTATGCTTTTATGTTTTTAATCAGAACAATATTGTTAATACGAATGAGTTGTAGAGCTCATCCCGATCAAAATGAGTCTAAACACGACATCATTTGGACTGTCTTTAATGAGATTGTAATTTTTATCGTAACATTACGTATCAGTGAAACTTGGTCGATTACACCCGAATTTGATCTCATTTTCATCAGGAAAATCCCCTCCATTCGCTCGTCACAATTTCATGAGGATATATTGCACAATCTAAAAGTTTAAACTTTCATTCGTGCGCGATTCTCCATCCGTTTACATTGTATGTCGTCTGTCGTCGCTGGGTCTTTGAAGCTCGGCACTCGGCAAAAGTTATTCGAGCATTTATTTGAAGCCTTCGGATAAAAGATACAGATGAAAGATGAAAAAATTTCTCGTAGTTTGAATAAATCCGCTTCGAATAAAAAAAAGTATCTTTATTCGTCGGATAAATTCTCGTCGAATAAAATTATTTATTCGATACTCGTCGAATAAAGATACCTTTTTCATTCGAACCTTCGAATAACGAATAAAGATGAAGTATCTTTTATTCGAATCGTTATTTAAATAATTTTTATCTAATAATGCCCAACTCTGGGCACACCAGAATGACTGGCATTCAAAAGGAGAGAATATCCGTCTACGATACATATAATGTTGCACGGAGAAGCGGACAGCGAAACTAGAGAAGCGTCCTCCCCGAGGAGTGGGCCACACATTGTCGGCTATATCGGTGTGAGGCCAGAAGACCACTACTAATCCAATCACAAAACTTCTTTATTTTTCGTTATTTTTTTTTTTTTTTAACTTTTACCAACATATTCGTGACATTTTTCTGGTTAAAATGAAACCAAATATGATATAATTCCGACGATAATTGCTTGTGTAATGAACGATTGATGTTTCGGACGCGAAAAAGGACAGCGTATGGGAAAGAAAGAGCCGCGGAGAGTCGAAGCGTTCGGAAAAGATGAAAGACTGGCGTGAGCTCAGGCCTTTAAATAAAAAAATAAACTTTTTCATTATTAATTATTTTTCTATCGGACTTTCACCAACATACTCGTGGCATTTTTCTAAGGAAAACGGTACCAAATATGACAAAATTCCGATGATATTTACTTGTGTAATGAACGACGGAAGTTTCGGATGCAAAGAAGGACAGCATATGAAAAGAAAGAGACGCGGCGAGTCCTTCCCGTCTCGAGTTCGACAGCTCGGTTTTCGCCGCGGACAAATAGATGTGGTTACTAATGTATATGTATTGACAATTACTCACAGAAAGTTAAATTTAACAATACAATTAATGATTATACATAAAGTTTATTGCTGATAAAATATAAAGAATATTAAATGTAAAGAAACAATTCTATAAGGTATAAAAAATAGCAATCAATACGATTATAATTAAAACTTAAAATGACAGACACTTTTCAAAACTTTTATCTCTACCTCTATGTTAGGGATACAGAAGCTGAAAATTTCATCGAAATCGGTTGACGGAGAAAAAAACAACGTGCATTGCAAGATATAAGAATCTGTGTATCTGCGTGTCTGTACAAATAGCAATAATACTGCCACCAAATAGCTTTATATGGATAAGATCCGTCGAAAGTTAGTTTCATTACATAACACTTTTATTTCGTTACTACCTTTACTTGAATAATTGCAGTCCAGCATTAGAAGTGGTATTATCGGTTAAATAAGTAAAAAAAATAATTTTCTGTGTTTGTTACTACGGATCACAATAAGAACGATTGAATTTTGTCATTACTTGAATATTGTATTTATTCTTTTTTTTTTATTCTATAACTATTACAGAATATATTTTGTTGAATAATCATTATTTTATAAATATCGCAATAAGTTCCAAATTAATTAATTTCACCTATAAACTATCGATTATAAAATAATGATTACAATGGTGAATAATACGGAAAATAAGAAGGCAATAATAGTGTAATGAAATTATACAATAAAAAATAATTATTCTCATTCTACGCATTATCCGTTTATTTATTGCCTATGTCACTGACGTTTCTTCCGTAATTCACGAGCAAATGTTCTATTTAGGTAGCGAGCGCGGCATGTTTAGCGATGTTGGTATTTGAGATCAGTGATAGTTCCACTTTCTTAGTTCCACAACCGACGAGAGTATCTCGACATTGGGGCCGTTACCGACCGATCCCAGCACCCACCTGGCACTAGGCCTGCAGCCAAGCTCGCATATGCGAGCCGAGCTCGGGTCCAGTCGAGCCGGGACTCGCTTTTCGAGTCGAGTCGAGTACTCGCACGATGCGAGCTGCTCGCAACGAAGCGAACGGCTCGAAATAAAATCAGGCGTAAAATGACATGATGCGAGTTACAGCAGGAAGATCAGCACATTGATATTATCAAGCATTTTAGTATATTGACAATGCTAAATGTTTGCGATGTTTTATTATATATTTTGATAGTGAAATGTTGATTCAGAATTTGTATAACCCTTATTGAAAATAATTATGCAATAACAACTATTTCCTAGATTTATGTAAATAACTAGATGTGATCTGTAAAGAACGGTATTTTATATATTCCTTTATATTATACTCCGGTTCACTGTACAGTCGTAAAAATGTGTTGTCGCAAAATTGTTTATAATGTTGAAAATTAACGTGAAACCAAGTTGGAAGTTGGAAGTTCCAACAGCCTGTCATTCGGTACTGTGCAAGTATAGGTGATAAGATTTAAAAGGGCATAGCCGATTAAGATGGTCAAAACAATTGGAACCGCAAAAAGATTCCATTTCAAACAGTATTGATTTCTTGATTTTCTGGAAATGACAGACGTAGATTTCAAAATTCTTTTCACGGAATCTTACCAATTTTCACAAGCAATTTCATATCTGGCGGAAATCGTAGACGAACACGATAATATAAATATTCATTGCCTAATCAATGTTACTTCAATATTTTTAAAACATTAAAAAAATATTGTTAAAATCACATGAATAAATAATATAAGAAATTGAAAAAATAAAGATGATGTATGGGAAAAAACATTTACCACCGACGGGATAAGAACCC
Organism: Halictus rubicundus; assembly: GCF_050948215.1. Taxonomy (NCBI): domain Eukaryota; kingdom Metazoa; phylum Arthropoda; class Insecta; order Hymenoptera; family Halictidae; genus Halictus; species Halictus rubicundus. The sequence goes on along the minus strand of NW_027489919.1, from coordinate 8,257 downwards.
CAGCGTATCCGCTCCTTAGTTCGACACACGTCCGGCGATGTTACAAAACTTTACGAACATTCTGGTATATATCACACAAAATACAATTTATTCTTTCTCTTAAATCACATTTCTTAGGTCAAAGAATTACTTGTTTCAATTTAATAATGCTAAAAATTACTTAATATATAGCTGCGATAAAACCAACAAGTGTAACTTTCCTCCTAATAGCAAAAACGTCGAAAAAATTCGGTTTTTATTGTTTTTTGACGATGATGTCCCACAACAAAAAATCTAAAAAAAATTGACGACACTGCCTGTTATAGTACTTTAACAAGGAACTAAACAGTAGAATAGCATGTTTTCAAATTTTTGAGAAATCTGTATTTTTCCGATTTTTTGGAGGTTTTTCATTTTTTTTACGACCACAGTTTGTAACAAAAAAATCTGAAAGTTTAAACTTTCATACGTGCGCGATTCTCCATCCGTTTACATTGTATGTCGTCTGTCGTCGCTGGGTCTTTGAAGCTCGGCACTCGGCAAAAGTTATTCGAGCATTTATTTGAAGCCTTCGAATAAATGATACAGATGAAAGATGAAAAAATTTCTCGTAGTTTGAATAAATCCGCTTCGAATAAAAAAAAGTATCTTTATTCGTCGGATAAATTCTCGTCGAATAAAATTATTTATTCGATACTCGTCGAATAAGGATACCTTTTTTATTCGAACCTTCGAATAACGAATAAAGATGAAGTATCTTTTATTCGAATCGTTATTTAAATAATTTTTATCTAATAATGCCCAACTCTGGGCACACCAGAATGACTGGCATTCAAAAGGAGAGAATATCCGTCTACGATACATATAATGTTGCACGGAGAAGCGGACAGCGAAACTAGAGAAGCGTCCTCCCCGAGGAGTGGGCCACACATTGTCGGCTATATCGGTGTGAGGCCAGAAGACCACTACTAATCCAATCACAAAACTTCTTTATTTTTCGTTATTTTTTTTTTTTTTTAACTTTTACCAACATATTCGTGACATTTTTCTGATTAAAATGAAACCAAATATGATATAATTCCGACGATAATTGCTTGTGTAATGAACGATTGATGTTTCGGACGCGAAAAAGGACAGCGTATGGGAAAGAAAGAGCCGCGGAGAGTCGAAGCGTTCGGAAAAGATGAAAGACTGGCGTGAGCTCAGGCCTTTAAATAAAAAAATAAACTTTTTCATTATTAATTATTTTTCTATCGGACTTTCACCAACATACTCGTGGCATTTTTCTAAGGAAAACGGTACCAAATATGACAAAATTCCGATGATATTTACTTGTGTAATGAACGACGGAAGTTTCGGACGCAAAGAAGGACAGCATATGAAAAGAAAGAGACGCGGCGAGTCCTTCCCGTCTCGAGTTCGACAGCTTGGTTTTCGCCGCGGACAAATAGATGTGGTTACTAATGTATATGTATTGACAATTACTCACAGAAAGTTAAATTTAACAATACAATTAATGATTATACATAAAGTTTGTTGCTGATAAAATATAAAGAATATTAAATGTAAAGAAACAATTCTATAAGGTATAAAAAATAGCAATCAATACAATTATAATTAAAACTTAAAATGACAGACACTTTTCAAAACTTTTATCTCTACCTCTATGTTAGGGATACAGAAGCTGAAAATTTCATCGAAATCGGTTGACGGAGAAAAAAACAACGTGCATTGCAAGATATAAGAATCTGTGTATCTGCGTGTCTGTACAAATAGCAATAATACTGCCACCAAATAGCTTTATATGGATAAGATCCGTCGAAAGTTAGTTTCATTACATAACACTTTTATTTCGTTACTACCTTTACTTGAATAATTGCAGTCCAGCATTAGAAGTGGTATTATCGGTTAAATAAGTAAAAAAAATAATTTTCTGTGTTTGTTACTACGGATCACAATAAGAACGATTGAATTTTGTCATTACTTGAATATTGTATTTATTCTTTTTTTTTTATTCTATAACTATTACAGAATATATTTTGTTGAATAATCATTATTTTATAAATATCGCAATAAGTTCCAAATTAATTAATTTCACCTATAAACTATCGATTATAAAATAATGATTACAATGGTGAATAATACGGAAAATAAGAAGGCAATAATAGTGTAATGAAATTATACAATAAAAAATAATTATTCTCATTCTACGCATTATCCGTTTATTTATTGCCTATGTCACTGACGTTTCTTCCGTAATTCACGAGCAAATGTTCTATTTAGGTAGCGAGCGCGGCATGTTTAGCGATGTTGGTATTTGAGATCAGTGATAGTTCCACTTTCTTAGTTCCACAACCGACGAGAGTATCTCGACATTGGGGCCGTTACCGACCGATCCCAGCACCCACCTGGCACTAGGCCTGCAGCCAAGCTCGCATATGCGAGCCGAGCTCGGGTCCAGTCGAGCCGGGACTCGCTTTTCGAGTCGAGTCGAGTACTCGCACGATGCGAGCTGCTCGCAACGAAGCGAACGGCTCGAAATAAAATCAGGCGTAAAATGACATGATGCGAGTTACAGCAGGAAGATCAGCACATTGATATTATCAAGCATTTTAGTATATTGACAATGCTAAATGTTTGCGATGTTTTATTATATATTTTGATAGTGAAATGTTGATTCAGAATTTGTATAACCCTTATTGAAAATAATTATGCAATAACAACTATTTCCTAGATTTATGTAAATAACTAGATGTGATCTGTAAAGAACGGTATTTTATATATTCCTTTATATTATACTCCGGTTCACTGTACAGTCGTAAAAATGTGTTGTCGCAAAATTGTTTATAATGTTGAAAATTAACGTGAAACCAAGTTGGAAGTTGGAAGTTCCAACAGCCTGTCATTCGGTACTGTGCAAGTATAGGTGATAAGATTTAAAAGGGCATAGCCGATTAAGATGGTCAAAACAATTGGAACCGCAAAAAGATTCCATTTCAAACAGTATTGATTTCTTGATTTTCTGGAAATGACAGACGTAGATTTCAAAATTCTTTTCACGGAATCTTACCAATTTTCACAAGCAATTTCATATCTGGCGGAAATCGTAGACGAACACGATAATATAAATATTCATTGCCTAATCAATGTTACTTCAATATTTTTAAAACATTAAAAAAATATTGTTAAAATCACATGAATAAATAATATAAGAAATTGAAAAAATAAAGATGATGTATGGGAAAAAACATTTACCACCGACGGGATAAGAACCCCAGCGTATCCGCTCCTTAGTTCGACACACGTCCGGCGATGTTACAAAACTTTACGAACATTCTGGTATATATCACACAAAATACAATTTATTCTTTCTCTTAAATCACATTTCTTAGGTCAAAGAATTACTTGTTTCAATTTAATAATGCTAAAAATTACTTAATATATAGCTGCGATAAAACCAACAAGTGTAACTTTCCTCCTAATAGCAAAAACGTCGAAAAAATTCGGTTTTTATTGTTTTTTGACGATGATGTCCCACAACAAAAAATCTAAAAAAAATTGACGACACTGCCTGTTATAGTACTTTAACAAGGAACTAAACAGTAGAATAGCATGTTTTCAAATTTTTGAGAAATCTGTATTTTTCCGATTTTTTGGAGGTTTTTCATTTTTTTTACGACCACAGTTTGTAACAAAAAAATCTGAAAGTTTAAACTTTCATACGTGCGCGATTCTCCATCCGTTTACATTGTATGTCGTCTGTCGTCGCTGGGTCTTTGAAGCTCGGCACTCGGCAAAAGTTATTCGAGCATTTATTTGAAGCCTTCGAATAAATGATACAGATGAAAGATGAAAAAATTTCTCGTAGTTTGAATAAATCCGCTTCGAATAAAAAAAAGTATCTTTATTCGTCGGATAAATTCTCGTCGAATAAAATTATTTATTCGATACTCGTCGAATAAGGATACCTTTTTTATTCGAACCTTCGAATAACGAATAAAGATGAAGTATCTTTTATTCGAATCGTTATTTAAATAATTTTTATCTAATAATGCCCAACTCTGGGCACACCAGAATGACTGGCATTCAAAAGGAGAGAATATCCGTCTACGATACATATAATGTTGCACGGAGAAGCGGACAGCGAAACTAGAGAAGCGTCCTCCCCGAGGAGTGGGCCACACATTGTCGGCTATATCGGTGTGAGGCCAGAAGACCACTACTAATCCAATCACAAAACTTCTTTATTTTTCGTTATTTTTTTTTTTTTTTAACTTTTACCAACATATTCGTGACATTTTTCTGATTAAAATGAAACCAAATATGATATAATTCCGACGATAATTGCTTGTGTAATGAACGATTGATGTTTCGGACGCGAAAAAGGACAGCGTATGGGAAAGAAAGAGCCGCGGAGAGTCGAAGCGTTCGGAAAAGATGAAAGACTGGCGTGAGCTCAGGCCTTTAAATAAAAAAATAAACTTTTTCATTATTAATTATTTTTCTATCGGACTTTCACCAACATACTCGTGGCATTTTTTCTAAGGAAAACGGTACCAAATATGACAAAATTCCGATGATATTTACTTGTGTAATGAACGACGGAAGTTTCGGACGCAAAGAAGGACAGCATATGAAAAGAAAGAGACGCGGCGAGTCCTTCCCGTCTCGAGTTCGACAGCTCGGTTTTCGCCGCGGACAAATAGATGTGGTTACTAATGTATATGTATTGACAATTACTCACAGAAAGTTAAATTTAACAATACAATTAATGATTATACATAAAGTTTGTTGCTGATAAAATATAAAGAATATTAAATGTAAAGAAACAATTCTATAAGGTATAAAAAATAGCAATCAATACAATTATAATTAAAACTTAAAATGACAGACACTTTTCAAAACTTTTATCTCTACCTCTATGTTAGGGATACAGAAGCTGAAAATTTCATCGAAATCGGTTGACGGAGAAAAAAACAACGTGCATTGCAAGATATAAGAATCTGTGTATCTGCGTGTCTGTACAAATAGCAATAATACTGCCACCAAATAGCTTTATATGGATAAGATCCGTCGAAAGTTAGTTTCATTACATAACACTTTTATTTCGTTACTACCTTTACTTGAATAATTGCAGTCCAGCATTAGAAGTGGTATTATCGGTTAAATAAGTAAAAAAAATAATTTTCTGTGTTTGTTACAACGGATCACAATAAGAACGATTGAATTTTGTCATTACTTGAATATTGTATTTATTCTTTTTTTTTTTATTCTATAACTATTACAGAATATATTTTGTTGAATAATCATTATTTTATAAATATCGCAATAAGTTCCAAATTAATTAATTTCACCTATAAACTATCGATTATAAAATAATGATTACAATGGTGAATAATACGGAAAATAAGAAGGCAATAATAGTGTAATGAAATTATACAATAAAAAATAATTATTCTCATTCTACGCATTATCCGTTTATTTATTGCCTATGTCACTGACGTTTCTTCCGTAATTCACGAGCAAATGTTCTATTTAGGTAGCGAGCGCGGCATGTTTAGCGATGTTGGTATTTGAGATCAGTGATAGTTCCACTTTCTTAGTTCCACAACCGACGAGAGTATCTCGACATTGGGGCCGTTACCGACCGATCCCAGCACCCACCTGGCACTAGGCCTGCAGCCAAGCTCGCATATGCGAGCCGAGCTCGGGTCCAGTCGAGCCGGGACTCGCTTTTCGAGTCGAGTCGAGTACTCGCACGATGCGAGCTGCTCGCAACGAAGCGAACGGCTCGAAATAAAATCAGGCGTAAAATGACATGATGCGAGTTACAGCAGGAAGATCAGCACATTGATATTATCAAGCATTTTAGTATATTGACAATGCTAAATGTTTGCGATGTTTTATTATATATTTTGATAGTGAAATGTTGATTCAGAATTTGTATAACCCTTATTGAAAATAATTATGCAATAACAACTATTTCCTAGATTTATGTAAATAACTAGATGTGATCTGTAAAGAACGGTATTTTATATATTCCTTTATATTATACTCCGGTTCACTGTACAGTCGTAAAAATGTGTTGTCGCAAAATTGTTTATAATGTTGAAAATTAACGTGAAACCAAGTTGGAAGTTGGAAGTTCCAACAGCCTGTCATTCGGTACTGTGCAAGTATAGGTGATAAGATTTAAAAGGGCATAGCCGATTAAGATGGTCAAAACAATTGGAACCGCAAAAAGATTCCATTTCAAACAGTATTGATTTCTTGATTTTCTGGAAATGACAGACGTAGATTTCAAAATTCTTTTCACGGAATCTTACCAATTTTCACAAGCAATTTCATATCTGGCGGAAATCGTAGACGAACACGATAATATAAATATTCATTGCCTAATCAATGTTACTTCAATATTTTTAAAACATTAAAAAAATATTGTTAAAATCACATGAATAAATAATATAAGAAATTGAAAAAATAAAGATGATGTATGGGAAAAAACATTTACCACCGACGGGATAAGAACCCCAGCGTATCCGCTCCTTAGTTCGACACACGTCCGGCGATGTTACAAAACTTTACGAACATTCTGGTATATATCACACAAAATACAATTTATTCTTTCTCTTAAATCACATTTCTTAGGTCAAAGAATTACTTGTTTCAATTTAATAATGCTAAAAATTACTTAATATATAGCTGCGATAAAACCAACAAGTGTAACTTTCCTCCTAATAGCAAAAACGTCGAAAAAATTCGGTTTTTATTGTTTTTTGACGATGATGTCCCACAACAAAAAATCTAAAAAAAATTGACGACACTGCCTGTTATAGTACTTTAACAAGGAACTAAACAGTAGAATAGCATGTTTTCAAATTTTTGAGAAATCTGTATTTTTCCGATTTTTTGGAGGTTTTTCATTTTTTTTACGACCACAGTTTGTAACAAAAAAATCTGAAAGTTTAAACTTTCATACGTGCGCGTATTCTCCATCCGTTTACATTGTATGTCGTCTGTCGTCGCTGGGTCTTTGAAGCTCGGCACTCGGCAAAAGTTATTCGAGCATTTATTTGAAGCCTTCGAATAAATGATACAGATGAAAGATGAAAAAATTTCTCGTAGTTTGAATAAATCCGCTTCGAATAAAAAAAAGTATCTTTATTCGTCGGATAAATTCTCGTCGAATAAAATTATTTATTCGATACTCGTCGAATAAGGATACCTTTTTTATTCGAACCTTCGAATAACGAATAAAGATGAAGTATCTTTTATTCGAATCGTTATTTAAATAATTTTTATCTAATAATGCCCAACTCTGGGCACACCAGAATGACTGGCATTCAAAAGGAGAGAATATCCGTCTACGATACATATAATGTTGCACGGAGAAGCGGACAGCGAAACTAGAGAAGCGTCCTCCCCGAGGAGTGGGCCACACATTGTCGGCTATATCGGTGTGAGGCCAGAAGACCACTACTAATCCAATCACAAAACTTCTTTATTTTTCGTTATTTTTTTTTTTTTTTAACTTTTACCAACATATTCGTGACATTTTTCTGATTAAAATGAAACCAAATATGATATAATTCCGACGATAATTGCTTGTGTAATGAACGATTGATGTTTCGGACGCGAAAAAGGACAGCGTATGGGAAAGAAAGAGCCGCGGAGAGTCGAAGCGTTCGGAAAAGATGAAAGACTGGCGTGAGCTCAGGCCTTTAAATAAAAAAATAAACTTTTTCATTATTAATTATTTTTCTATCGGACTTTCACCAACATACTCGTGGCATTTTTCTAAGGAAAACGGTACCAAATATGACAAAATTCCGATGATATTTACTTGTGTAATGAACGACGGAAGTTTCGGACGCAAAGAAGGACAGCATATGAAAAGAAAGAGACGCGGCGAGTCCTTCCCGTCTCGAGTTCGACAGCTCGGTTTTCGCCGCGGACAAATAGATGTGGTTACTAATGTATATGTATTGACAATTACTCACAGAAAGTTAAATTTAACAATACAATTAATGATTATACATAAAGTTTGTTGCTGATAAAATATAAAGAATATTAAATGTAAAGAAACAATTCTATAAGGTATAAAAAATAGCAATCAATACAATTATAATTAAAACTTAAAATGACAGACACTTTTCAAAACTTTTATCTCTACCTCTATGTTAGGGATACAGAAGCTGAAAATTTCATCGAAATCGGTTGACGGAGAAAAAAACAACGTGCATTGCAAGATATAAGAATCTGTGTATCTGCGTGTCTG
>NW_027489918.1:0-20010 GCF_050948215.1 Halictus rubicundus | reverse complement strand
CGCTGCAGCCCAGGAATCGACTAGTTCCGGGGAAGAGCGAGTCCCGCGCCACCGTAAACATAGAAACGATCCCAACCCCTAGCGAATCGGCCGACCCAGCCAAGGAAACAGCCACCCCGGAAACCCCGTCCGAAGAAACGCCACCTACCGAAGCTCCGGCCACCGTAATCCCGGCTCCGAAGGACAGGGCCACGCAAAGTCCGGAAACGAAAGCCCGACCCGAAAGCATCCCGGAAGAAAGGGAAGCCCGAACGGAAAAGACCGCAGCCGCGGAGTCTCCGATCAAAAAGGCCGCGACCGGGGAAATTCCGGCCAAGAAGTACTCGGCCGAAAAGGCACCGGCCAAAGTAGCCCCGGCCAAAAGCGGGAACGGGTCACGGCCGCAAGCAACCACCAGGAATACCCCGAAGGAAGGACCTCGACGGGCCACGGAGCGCTGGGTGGAGTATTGGCGAAGGCAGGCAGGGGAGAGTAAACCAGAGGTACCACGTCCGGACCAATGCTGGAACTGTGGGGAGATCGGACACCGGCGTAAAGACTGCCGACACCCACCGCGGCAACACTGCTACCGATGCGGCCGAGCAGGATGCTCGGTAAATACCTGTCCGGTATGCGGTCCGGACTGGTGCCAGGAAATCCTGGACCATCCGGAACGCTTCGTCCGTAAGGAGAGGAAAGGATAACGGAATTACGCGGCGACAAGATTGCGGACCCCCCCCATGATTCCCGACTATCCCGAAGTATATTTTTTTTTTTTTTTTTTTTTTTCTCTCTTCTTTTTCAAGTTTTTTTTTCCCCTCTCGACTACGGTGACATTTCGGAAAATTTTTTTTTGTTGTTAAGTTAATTTCGGTTCCGCCGTTCGGAACTCGACTTCGGAACGCTACGTAGCTACGTAAAATAGAAAATAAGATTATAATAAAAGAGCATATTTTTCAAACAGTATCACCATTCATTTAATCACCTCTGGCTTCCGTCCCACTCACAAGACGCGAATAATACCTCTCGTCCGAGATCCGTAAATAGGCCACCCCGTGCATGTTCGTTTTGTCGATTGGGATTATTCGTCCATCGGTAAGGGTTCCCAGTACTGTAAGAGAAAGACTTCCGAAGGGAGATGCCTCCGAACCAGCTGAGCAGGGGGATCGGTGCGCGGACCACCGGGCAGTCCCGGTCCACTTTAAGGGGGGGGAGTTGTGACGTTGCAACTTTGGCGACGTCACTTCTCCGTATTTCCGCGAACGGCGAAGGGACCGGGCTGCCGTTGGCGCCAATTACGACTGTTCGAACGGAAACGGAGGTGCTCCCCGAGGAAGTACAAAATCACCCCGGGATACAAAATAACGAATTTCCGCGCGCCGAGTATGGCACATTCGCAGGAATACTCGACGATGGCGACCCAGGAGGACCAGGAAACCCGGTACCGGTAACTTCTTCGGATGGGACGAGACACCGAGAGGCGAGCTGCAGGACGAGGACCCCCCTCACCGAACATCCAGACATTTTGTCGCGGTCCTGCCGCCGCCTCACCTCAGCCACTTGAAAGGGGTCCCGGCGGGGGTGGTGTAAGCGGACCCATCGGGGCAGATCGCGAATCTGCCTCCTTTCGCGATTCGGGAAAGAATTTCCCAAGAGGGTTCGGGGCCCGCGTATTCCTCGAGTATACGATCCTGTGTTCCCGGAAACTCGCGAGAGGCGCGCCCCATTAGGGAAAAATCGGCACTAGGACGAGGAGTGGGGATACCTAGTCCTCGCGACCGAACTACGAATTCCGAAGGATCACTGTCGTGGTACCTCCCGCTTGAATACGTCACGTTACGAAGTTCCGAGTCTCGCGTTCCGACGATAAACGCTCGCGCCCCGCGTGTTCCGTGTTCCCAAAACGCCCGTGTTTCCGGCCATCCGATCACGAGATTTCGCCAACGTTCCGGACTAGGAGCTTTTGGACGAGGGGCAATAATCCGGAGAATTAGAGACTTCTGAATTGACCGTCCCAATCCCGAACTACGGAAACGGTAAGTCCGCGCAGTGGTCCTTCTGTCCGACCCTTCTTGGGGCGTTTTATTCTCGCGAGTTGGTTCGAAGATTTCGCGGGGGAGCGAGGCGGGTGTTCCCCGTCGCGTTCTCCAGGTTTCGCGCGCCGAGACGGACCACCGTCTCGAGCGATATCCCTCACGCCGAACCGTCGGCGTTTTGAGACAACCGGTAAAAGGCCCTTCGCGACGTCTTCCTCGGGGGAATCCGTCCCAGTCGTAATTGGAAAAGGGATCGATCGTACCGCGTAATTACATCTGCGCCGTTCCGAACATCGTGTATGCGTTCCGTATGTCCGTGCGAGAAAACCGCGACAGTCCCCTTGTTATCGCGCCGACCACCAGCGTGCCGCGAGATTCCGTTCCGACGGACGGAATATTGTACCGTATTACCGTACTCGTGCGGAGAATCACGTTTTAACGAATGACCACGCGCGGCGAGTCTTCCACCTTCTCGCAATAATTGTACAAAGAGCGCGGGCTCTCGGGTGCGGCCACGTGGCCGGGTGCTTGTAAACGACCCGATTTTATAATAAAAGACCTAATAGAGCCGACGTCATCTCTCGTTATTACAACCTGCGCGATCCGCCCTGCCGTGAGGGCTGTCCCCGTTATCCCGTGTCCGAACCATTGGCCCCTTTCGCGTTTTCCGTCGTTCCGCGCATCTCGGAGATTCCCTCCGCGAATTTCGCGTGGCACCCTTCCGGTGCCTGGCGCCCGAGCAGAAGGCTCATGTAACGTAATTTCGTCGTGCGTTATTTTCCGGGGAAATTTCCGAGATCGCTTTGTACCGGGAGGACCGTGCATCGCCACGGCCGAGCGCGGCCCGGCCTACGAGCCTATAAATTCCCGGAGTCGTCCCCGATTCCCGTCCTAACACGCGGCGAAAAAGGGACGACGTTACAGAGTATAGGATGCGATAGAGGATAGGATAGGGTATTCGATAGGATAGAGGATAGGATAGGATAGAGGATAGGATAGGATAGAGGATAGGATAGGTTAGAGGATAGGATAGGATAGAGGATACGATATGATAGAGGATAGGAAAGAGGATAGGATATAATACAGTATAGGATAGGATTGAGTATAGGATGGGATATAGGATAGGATAGGATAGGGGATAGGATAGGATAGAGGATAGGATAGAGGATAGGATAGGATAGAGGATAGGATAGGATAGAGGATAGGATAGGATAGAGGATAGGATAGGATAGAGGATAGGATAGTATAGGATAGAGGATAGGATAGGATAGAGGATAGGATAGGATAGAGGATAGGATAGGGTAGAGGATAGGATAGGATAGAGGATACGATATGATAGAGGATAGGAAAGAGGATAGGATATAATACAGTATAGGATAGGATTGAGTATAGGATGGGATAGAGGATAGGATAGGATAGGGGATAGCATAGGATAGAGGATAGGATAGAGGATAGGATAGGATAGAGGATAGGATAGGATAGAGGATAGGATAGGATAGAGGATAGGATAGGATAGAGGATAGGATAGTATAGGATAGAGGATAGGATAGGATAGAGGATAGGATAGGATAGAGGATAGGATAGGATAGAGGATATTGTAGGATAGAGGATAGGATAGGATAGAGGATAGGATAGAGGAGAGGATAGAGGATAGGTTAGGATAGAGGATAGGATAGGATAGAGGATAGGATAGGATAGGATAGAGGATAGGAGAGGATAGAGGATAGGATAGGATAGGATAGAGGAGAGGATAGGATAGAGGATAGGATAGGATAGAGTATAGGATAGGATAGAGAATAGGATAGGATAGAGGATATTATAGGGTAGAGGATAGGATAGGATAGAGGATATGATACGATAGAGGATAGGATAGGATAGAGGATAGGATAGGATAGAGGAGAGGATAGGATAGAGGATAGGATAGGATAGAGGATAGGATAATATAGCGGGGAGGATAGGATAGAGGATAGGATAGGATAGCGGGGAGGATAGGATAGAGGATAGGATAGGATAGAGGATAGGATAGGATAGAGGGTAGGATAGGATAGAGGATAGGATAGGATAGAGGATGCGATACGATAGAGGATAGGATAGGATAGAGGATAGGATAGGATAGAGGAGAGGATAGGATAGAGGATAGGATAGGATAGGATAGAGGATAGGATTGGATAGGGGATAGGATAGGATAGAGGATAGGATAATATAGCGGGGAGGATAGGATAGAGGATAGGATAGGATAGAGGATATAATAGGATAGAGGATAGGATAGGATAGAGGATAGGATAGGATAGAGGATAGGATAGGATAGAGGATAGGATAGGATAGAGGATAGGATAGGATAGAGGATAGGATAGGATAGAGGATAGGATAGGATAGAGGATAGGATAGGATAGAGGATAGGATAGGATAGAGGATAGGATAGGATAGAGGATAGGATAGGATAGAGGATAGGATAGGATAGAGGATAGGATAGGATAGAGGATAGGATAGGATAGAGGATAGGATGGGATAGAGGATAGGATAGGATAGAGGATATTGTAGGATAGAGGATATAATAGGATATAGGATAGGATAGAGGATAGGATAGGATAGAGGAGAGGATAGGATAGAGGATAGGATAGGATAGAGGATAGGATATAATACAGTATAGGATAGGATTGCGTATAGGATGGGATAGAGGATAGGATAGGGTATTCGATAGGATAGAGGATAGCATAGGATAGAGGATAGGATAGGATAGAGGATAGGATAGGATAGAGTATAGGATAGGATAGAGGATAGGATAGGGTAGAGGATAGGATAGGATAGAGTATAGGATAGGATAGAGGATAGGATAGGGTAGAGGATAGGATAGGATAGAGGATAGGATAGGATAGGGGATAGGATAGGATAGAGGATAGGATAATATAGCGGGGAGGATAGGATAGAGGATAGGATAGGATAGAGGATAGGATAGGATAGAGGGTAGGATAGGATAGAGGATAGGATAGGATAGAGGATGCGATACGATAGAGGATAGGATAGGATAGAGGATAGGATAGGATAGAGGAGAGGATAGGATAGAGGATAGGATAGGATAGGATAGAGGATAGGATAGGATAGGGGATAGGATAGGATAGAGGATAGGATAATATAGCGGGGAGGATAGGATAGAGGATAGGATAGGATAGAGGATATAATAGGATAGAGGATAGGATAGTATAGGATAGAGGATAGGATAGGATAGAGGGTAGGGTAGAATTTGGATAGGATACAGGATAGGATAGAATAGAGGATAGGATAGGATAGAGGATAGGATAGGATAGAGGATACGATATGATAGAGGATAGGAAAGAGGATAGGATAGGATAGAGGATAGGATAGGATAGAGGATAGGGTAGGGTAGAGGATAGGATAGGATAGGGGATACGATATGATAGAGGATAGGAAAGAGGATAGGATATAATACAGTATAGGATAGGATTGAGTATAGGATGGGATAGAGGATAGGATAGGGTATTGGATAGGATAGAGGATAGGATAGGATAGAGGATAGGATAGGATAGAGGATAGGATAGGATAGAGGATAGGATAGGATAGAGGATAGGATAGGATAGAGGATAGGATAGGATAGAGGATAGGATAGGATAGAGGATAGGATAGGATAGAGGATAGGATAGGATAGAGGATAGGATAGGATAGAGGATAGGATAGGATAGAGGATAGGATAGGATAGAGGATAGGATAGGATAGAGGATAGGATAGGATAGAGGATAGGATGGGATAGAGGATAGGATAGGATAGAGGATATTGTAGGATAGAGGATATAATAGGATATAGGATAGGATAGAGGATAGGATAGGATAGAGGAGAGGATAGGATAGAGGATAGGATAGGATAGAGGATAGGATATAATACAGTATAGGATAGGATTGCGTATAGGATGGGATAGAGGATAGGATAGGGTATTCGATAGGATAGAGGATAGCATAGGATAGAGGATAGGATAGGATAGAGGATAGGATAGGATAGAGTATAGGATAGGATAGAGGATACTATAGGGTAGAGGATAGGATAGGATAGAGGATACGATATGATAGAGGATACGATATGATAGAGGGTAGGAAAGAGGATAGGATATAATACAGTATAGGATAGGATTGAGTATAGGCTGGGATAGAGGATAGGATAGGATAGAGGATAGGATAGGGTAGAGGATAGGATAGGATAGAGGAGAGGATAGGATAGAGGATAGGATAGGATAGAGGATAGGATAGGATAGGGGATAGGATAGGATAGAGGATAGGATAATATAGCGGGGAGGATAGGATAGAGGATAGGATAGGATAGAGGATATAATAGGATAGAGGATAGGATAGTATAGGATAGAGGATAGGATAGGATAGAGTATAGGGTAGAATTTGGATAGGATACAGGATAGGATAGAATAGAGGATAGGATAGGATAGAGGATAGGATAGGATAGAGGATACGATATGATAGAGGATAGGAAAGAGGATAGGATATAATACAGTATAGGATAGGATTGAGTATAGGATGGGATAGAGGATACGATAGTGTATTGGATAGGATAGAGGATAGGATAGGATAGAGGATAGGATAGGATAGAGGATAGGATAGGATGGAGGATAGGATAGGATAGAGGATAGGATAGGATAGAGGATAGGATAGGCTAGAGGATAGGATAGGATAGAGGATAGGATAGGATAGAGGATACGATATGATAGAGGATAGGAAAGAGGATAGGATATAATACAGTATAGGATAGGATTGAGTATAGGATGGGATAGAGGATACGATAGGGTATTGGATAGGATAGAGGATAGGATAGGATAGAGGATAGGATAGGATAGAGGATAGGATAGGATAGAGGATAGGATAGGATAGAGGATAGGATAGGATGGAGGATAGGATAGGATAGAGGATAGGATATAATAGAGGATAGGATAGGATAGAGGATAGGATATAATAGAGGATAGGATAGGATAGAGGATAGGATAGGATAGGATAGAGGATAGGATAGGATAGAGGATAGGATAGGATAGGGGATAGGATAGGATAGAGGATAGGATAGGATAGAGGATAGGATAGGATAGAGGATTGGATAGGATAGAGGATAGGATAGGATAGGATAGAGGGTAGGGTAGAATTTGGATAAGATACAGGATAGGATTGAATAGAGGATAGGATAGGATAGAGAATAGGATAGGATAGAGAATAGGATAGGATAGAGGATATTATAGGTTAGAGGATAGGATAGGATAGAGGATACGATATGATAGAGGATAGGAAAGAGGATAGGATATAATACAGTATAGGATAGGATTGAGTATAGGATGGGATAGAGGATAGGATAGGATAGGGGATAGGATAGGATAGAGGATAGGATAGGATAGCGGGGAGGATAGGATAGAGGATAGGATAGGATAGAGGATAGGATAGGATAGAGGATAGGATAGTATAGGATAGAGGATAGGATAGGATAGAGGATATGATAGGATAGGGGATAGGATAGGATAGAGGATAGGATAGGATAGAGGATATTGTAGGATAGAGGATAGGATAGGATAGAGGATAGGATAGGATAGAGGATATGATAGGATAGAGGAGAGGATAGGATAGAGGATACGATATGATAGAGGATAGGAAAGAGGATAGGATATAATACAGTATAGGATAGGATTGAGTATAGGATGGGATAGAGGATACGATAGGGTATTGGATAGGATAGAGGATAGGATAGGATAGAGGATAGGATAGGATAGACGATAGGATAGGATAGAGGATAGGATAGGCTAGAGGATAGGATTGGATAGGATAGATGATAGGATAGAGGAGAGGATAGAGGATAGGTTAGGATAGAGGATAGGATAGGATAGAGGATAGGATAGGATAGGATAGAGGATAGGATAGGATAGAGGATAGGATAGGATAGGATAGAGGAGACGATAGGATAGAGGATAGGATAGGATAGAGGACAGGATAGGATAGAGGATACGATATGATAGAGGATAGGATAGGATAGAGGGTAGGATAGGATAGAGGATAGGATAGGATAGAGGATAGGATAGGATAGAGGATAGGATAGGATAGAGTATAGGATAGGATAGAGGATAGGATAGGATAGAGGGTAGGATAGGATAGAGGATAGGATAGGATAGAGGATACGATACGATAGAGGATAGGATAGGATAGAGGATAGGATAGGATAGAGGAGAGGATAGGATAGAGGATAGGATAGGATAGAGGATAGGATAGGATAGGATAGGGGATAGGATAGGATAGAGGATAGGATAATATAGCGGGGAGGATAGGATAGAGGATAGGATAGGATAGAGGATAGAATAGGATAGAGGATAGGATAGTATAGGATAGAGGATAGGATAGGATAGAGGGTAGGGTAGAATTTGGATAGGATACAGGATAGGATAGAATAGAGGATAGGATAGGATAGAGGACAGGATAGGATAGAGGATACGATATGATAGAGGATAGGAAAGAGGATAGGATATAATACAGTATAGGATAGGATTGAGTATAGGATGGGATAGAGGATACGATAGGGTATTGGATAGGATAGAGGATAGGATAGGATAGAGGATAGGATAGGATAGAGGATAGGATAGGATAGAGGATAGGATAGGGTAGAGGATAGGATAGGATAGGATAGATGATAGGATAGAGGAGAGGATAGAGGATAGGTTAGGATAGAGGATAGGATAGGATAGAGGATAGGATAGGATAGGATAGGATAGGATAGAGGATAGGATAGGATAGAGGATAGGATAGGATAGAGGATAGGATAGGGTAGAGGATAGGATAGGATAGGGGATACGATATGATAGAGGATAGGAAAGAGGATAGGATATAATACAGTATAGGATAGGATTGAGTATAGGATGGGATAGAGGATAGGATAGGGTATTGGATAGGATAGAGGATAGGATAGGATAGAGGATAGGATAGGATAGAGGATAGGATAGGATAGAGGATAGGATAGGATAGAGGATAATATAGGATAGAGGATAGGATAGGATAGAGGATAGGATAGGATAGAGGATAGGATAGGATAGAGGATAGGATAGGATAGAGGATAGGATAGGATAGAGGATAGGATAGGATAGAGGATAGGATAGGATAGAGGATAGGATAGGATAGAGGATAGGATAGGATAGAGGATAGGATAGGATAGAGGATAGGATAGGATAGAGGATAGGATAGGATAGAGGATATAATAGGATAGAGGATAGGATAGTATAGGATAGAGGATAGGATAGGATAGAGGGTAGGGTAGAATTTGGATAGGATACAGGATAGGATAGAATAGAGGATAGGATAGGATAGAGGATAGGATAGGATAGAGGATACGATATGATAGAGGATAGGAAAGAGGATAGGATAGGATAGAGGATAGGATAGGATAGAGGATAGGGTAGGGTAGAGGATAGGATAGGATAGGGGATACGATATGATAGAGGATAGGAAACAGGATAGGATATAATACAGTATAGGATAGGATTGAGTATAGGATGGGATAGAGGATAGGATAGGGTATTGGATAGGATAGAGGATAGGATAGGATAGAGGATAGGATAGGATAGAGGATAGGATAGGATAGAGGATAGGATAGGATAGAGGATAGGATAGGATAGAGGATAGGATAGGATAGAGGATAGGATAGGATAGAGGATAGGATAGGATAGAGGATAGGATAGGATAGAGGATAGGATAGGATAGAGGATAGGATAGGATAGAGGATAGGATAGGATAGAGGATAGGATAGGATAGAGGATAGGATAGGATAGAGGATAGGATGGGATAGAGGATAGGATAGGATAGAGGATATTGTAGGATAGAGGATATAATAGGATATAGGATAGGATAGAGGATAGGATAGGATAGAGGAGAGGATAGGATAGAGGATAGGATAGGATAGAGGATAGGATATAATACAGTATAGGATAGGATTGCGTATAGGATGGGATAGAGGATAGGATAGGGTATTCGATAGGATAGAGGATAGCATAGGATAGAGGATAGGATAGGATAGAGGATAGGATAGGATAGAGTATAGGATAGGATAGAGGATAGGATAGGGTAGAGGATAGGATAGGATAGAGGATACGATATGATAGAGGATACGATATGATAGAGGGTAGGAAAGAGGATAGGATATAATACAGTATAGGATAGGATTGAGTATAGGCTGGGATAGAGGATAGGATAGGATAGAGGATAGGATAGGGTAGAGGATAGGATAGGATAGAGGAGAGGATAGGATAGAGGATAGGATAGGATAGAGGATAGGATAGGATAGGGGATAGGATAGGATAGAGGATAGGATAATATAGCGGGGAGGATAGGATAGAGGATAGGATAGGATAGAGGATATAATAGGATAGAGGATAGGATAGTATAGGATAGAGGATAGGATAGGATAGAGTATAGGGTAGAATTTGGATAGGATACAGGATAGGATAGAATAGAGGATAGGATAGGATAGAGGATAGGATAGGATAGAGGATACGATATGATAGAGGATAGGAAAGAGGATAGGATATAATACAGTATAGGATAGGATTGAGTATAGGATGGGATAGAGGATACGATAGTGTATTGGATAGGATAGAGGATAGGATAGGATAGAGGATAGGATAGGATAGAGGATAGGATAGGATGGAGGATAGGATAGGATAGAGGATAGGATAGGATAGAGGATAGGATAGGCTAGAGGATAGGATAGGATAGAGGATAGGATAGGATAGAGGATACGATATGATAGAGGATAGGAAAGAGGATAGGATATAATACAGTATAGGATAGGATTGAGTATAGGATGGGATAGAGGATACGATAGGGTATTGGATAGGATAGAGGATAGGATAGGATAGAGGATAGGATAGGATAGAGGATAGGATAGGATAGAGGATAGGATAGGATAGAGGATAGGATAGGATGGAGGATAGGATAGGATAGAGGATAGGATATAATAGAGGATAGGATAGGATAGAGGATAGGATATAATAGAGGATAGGATAGGATAGAGGATAGGATAGGATAGGATAGAGGATAGGATAGGATAGAGGATAGGATAGGATAGGGGATAGGATAGGATAGAGGATAGGATAGGATAGAGGATAGGATAGGATAGAGGATTGGATAGGATAGAGGATAGGATAGGATAGGATAGAGGGTAGGGTAGAATTTGGATAAGATACAGGATAGGATTGAATAGAGGATAGGATAGGATAGAGAATAGGATAGGATAGAGAATAGGATAGGATAGAGGATATTATAGGTTAGAGGATAGGATAGGATAGAGGATACGATATGATAGAGGATAGGAAAGAGGATAGGATATAATACAGTATAGGATAGGATTGAGTATAGGATGGGATAGAGGATAGGATAGGATAGGGGATAGGATAGGATAGAGGATAGGATAGGATAGCGGGGAGGATAGGATAGAGGATAGGATAGGATAGAGGATAGGATAGGATAGAGGATAGGATAGTATAGGATAGAGGATAGGATAGGATAGAGGATATGATAGGATAGGGGATAGGATAGGATAGAGGATAGGATAGGATAGAGGATATTGTAGGATAGAGGATAGGATAGGATAGAGGATAGGATAGGATAGAGGATATGATAGGATAGAGGAGAGGATAGGATAGAGGATACGATATGATAGAGGATAGGAAAGAGGATAGGATATAATACAGTATAGGATAGGATTGAGTATAGGATGGGATAGAGGATACGATAGGGTATTGGATAGGATAGAGGATAGGATAGGATAGAGGATAGGATAGGATAGACGATAGGATAGGATAGAGGATAGGATAGGCTAGAGGATAGGATTGGATAGGATAGATGATAGGATAGAGGAGAGGATAGAGGATAGGTTAGGATAGAGGATAGGATAGGATAGAGGATAGGATAGGATAGGATAGAGGATAGGATAGGATAGAGGATAGGATAGGATAGGATAGAGGAGACGATAGGATAGAGGATAGGATAGGATAGAGGACAGGATAGGATAGAGGATACGATATGATAGAGGATAGGATAGGATAGAGGGTAGGATAGGATAGAGGATAGGATAGGATAGAGGATAGGATAGGATAGAGGATAGGATAGGATAGAGTATAGGATAGGATAGAGGATAGGATAGGATAGAGGGTAGGATAGGATAGAGGATAGGATAGGATAGAGGATACGATACGATAGAGGATAGAATAGGATAGAGGATAGGATAGGATAGAGGAGAGGATAGGATAGAGGATAGGATAGGATAGAGGATAGGATAGGATAGGATAGGGGATAGGATAGGATAGAGGATAGGATAATATAGCGGGGAGGATAGGATAGAGGATAGGATAGGATAGAGGATAGAATAGGATAGAGGATAGGATAGTATAGGATAGAGGATAGGATAGGATAGAGGGTAGGGTAGAATTTGGATAGGATACAGGATAGGATAGAATAGAGGATAGGATAGGATAGAGGACAGGATAGGATAGAGGATACGATATGATAGAGGATAGGAAAGAGGATAGGATATAATACAGTATAGGATAGGATTGAGTATAGGATGGGATAGAGGATACGATAGGGTATTGGATAGGATAGAGGATAGGATAGGATAGAGGATAGGATAGGATAGAGGATAGGATAGGATAGAGGATAGGATAGGGTAGAGGATAGGATAGGATAGGATAGATGATAGGATAGAGGAGAGGATAGAGGATAGGTTAGGATAGAGGATAGGATAGGATAGAGGATAGGATAGGATAGGATAGGATAGGATAGAGGATAGGATAGGATAGAGGATAGGATAGGATAGAGGATAGGATAGGGTAGAGGATAGGATAGGATAGGGGATACGATATGATAGAGGATAGGAAAGAGGATAGGATATAATACAGTATAGGATAGGATTGAGTATAGGATGGGATAGAGGATAGGATAGGGTATTGGATAGGATAGAGGATAGGATAGGATAGAGGATAGGATAGGATAGAGGATAGGATAGGATAGAGGATAGGATAGGATAGAGGATAATATAGGATAGAGGATAGGATAGGATAGAGGATAGGATAGGATAGAGGATAGGATAGGATAGAGGATAGGATAGGATAGAGGATAGGATAGGATAGAGGATAGGATAGGATAGAGGATAGGATAGGATAGAGGATAGGATAGGATAGAGGATAGGATAGGATAGAGGATAGGATAGGATAGAGGATAGGATAGGATAGAGGATAGGATAGGATAGAGGATAGGATAGGATAGAGGATAGGATAGGATAGAGGATAGGATAGGATAGAGGATAGGATAGGATAGAGGATAGGATAGGATAGAGGATAGGATAGGATAGAGTATAGGATAGGATACAGGATAGGATAGGGTAGAGGATAGGATAGGATAGAGGATACGATATGATAGAGGATACGATATGATAGAGGGTAGGAAAGAGGATAGGATATAATACAGTATAGGATAGGATTGAGTATAGGCTGGGATAGAGGATAGGATAGGATAGAGGATAGGATAGGGTAGAGGATAGGATAGGATAGAGGATAGGATAGGATAGAGGAGAGGATAGGATAGAGGATAGGTTAGGATAGAGGATAGGATAGGATAGGGGATAGGATAGGATAGAGGATAGGATAATATGGTGGGGAGGATAGGATAGAGGATAGGATAGGATAGAGGATATAATAGGATAGAGGATAGGATAGTATAGGATAGAGGATAGGATAGGATAGAGGGTAGGGTAGAATTTGGATAGGATAGAGGATAGGATAGGATAGAGGATAGGATAGGATAGAGGATAGGATAGGATAGAGGATATTGTAGGATAGAGGATAGGATAGGATAGAGGATAGGATAGGATAGAGGATATTATAGGTTAGAGGATAGGATAGGATAGAGGATACGATATGATAGAGGATAGGAAAGAGGATAGGATATAAAACAGTATAGGATAGGATTGAGTATAGGATGGGATAGAGGATAGGATAGGGTTTTGGATAGGATAGAGGATAGGTTAGGATAGAGGATAGGATAGGATAGAGGATATTGTAGGATAGAGGATAGGATAGGATAGAGTATAGGATAGGATAGAGGATAGGATAGGATAGAGGGTAGGATAGGATAGGGGATAGGATAGGATAGAGGATAGGATAATATAGCGGGGAGGATAGGATAGAGGATAGGATAGGATAGAGGATATAATAGGATAGAGGATAGGATAGTATAGGATAGAGGATAGGATAGTATAGGATAGAGGATAGGATAGGATAGAGGGTAGGGTAGAATTTGGATAGGATACAGGATAGGATAGAATAGAGGATAGGATAGGATAGAGGATAGGATAGGATAGAGGATACGATATGATAGAGGATAGGAAAGAGGATAGGATATAATACAGTATAGGATAGGATTGAGTATAGGATGGGATAGAGAATACGATAGGGTATTGGATAGGATAGAGGATAGGATAGGATAGAGGATAGGATAGGATAGAGGATAGGATAGGATAGAGGATAGGATAGGATGGAGGATAGGATAGGATAGAGGATAGGATAGGATAGAGGATAGGATAGGATAGAGGATAGGATAGGATAGAGGATAGGTTAGGATAGAGGATAGGATAGGATAGAGGATAGGATAGGATAGAGGATAGGATAGGATAGAGGATAGGATAGGATAGGGGATAGGATAGGATAGAGGATAGGATAGGATAGCGGGGAGGATAGGATAGAGGATAGGATAGGATAGAGGATACGATAGGATAGAGGATAGGATAGTATAGGATAGAGGATAGGATAGGATAGAGGATAGGATAGGATAGAGGATAGGATAGGATAGAGGATAGGATAGGATAGAGGATAGGATAGGATAGAGGATAGGATAGGATAGAGGATAGGATAGGATAGAGGATATTGTAGGATAGAGGATAGGATAGGATAGAGGATAGGATAGGATAGAGGTTAGGATAGTATGGAGGATGGGATAGGATAGAGGATAGGATAGGATAGAGGTTAGGATAGTATGGAGGATGGGATAGGATAGAGGATAGGATAGGATAGAGGATAGGATAGGATAGAGGATAGGATAGGATAGAGGATAGGATAGGATCGTGGATAGGATAGGATAGAGGAGAGGATAGGATAGAGGATAGGATAGGATAGAGGATTGGATAGGATAGAGGATAGGATAGGATAGGATAGCGGGTAGGGTAGAATTTGGATAGGATACAGGATAGGATTGAATAGAGGATAGGATAGGATAGAGAATAGGATAGGATAGAGGATATTATAGGTTAGAGGATAGGATAGGATAGAGGATACGATATGATAGAGGATAGGAAAGAGGATAGGATATAATACAGTATAGGATAGGATTGAGTATAGGATGGGATAGAGGATAGGATAGGATAGGGGATAGGATAGGATAGAGGATAGGATAGGATAGCGGGGAGGATAGGATAGAGGATAGGATAGGATAGAGGATAGGATAGGATAGAGGATAGGATAGGATAGAGGATAGGATAGTATAGGATAGAGGATAGGATAGGATAGAGGAGAGGATAGGATAGAGGATAGGATAGGATAGAGGATAGGATAGGATAGAGGATAGGATAGGATAGATGATATTGTAGGATAGAGGGTATAATAGGATATAGGATAGGATAGAGGATAGGATAGGATAGAGGATAGGATAGGATAGAGGAGAGGATAGGATAGAGGATAGGATAGGATAGAGGAGAGGATAGGATAGAGGATAGGATAGGATAGAGGATAGGATAGGATAGAGGATAGGATAGGATAGAGGACAGGATAGGATAGAGGATATTGTAGGAGAGAGGATAGGATAGGATAGAGGATAGGATAGGATAGGGCATTGGATAGGATAGAGGATAGGATAGGATAGAGGATAGGATAGGATAGAGGATAGGATAGGATAGAGGATAGGATAGGATAGAGGGTAGGATAGGATAGAGGATAGGATTGGATAGAGGATAGGATAGAATACAGGATAGGATAGAGGATACGATAGGATAGAGGATAGGATAGGATAGAGGATAGGATAGGATAGAGGAGAGGATAGTATAGAGGATAGGATAGGATAGAGGATAGGATAGGATAGAGGATAGGATAAGATAGGATAGAGGAGAGGATAGGATAGAGGATAGGATAGGATAGAGGATAGGATAGGATAGAGGATAGGATAGGATAGAGGATAGGATAGGATAGAGGATAGGATATAATACAGTATAGGATACGATTGAGTATAGGATGGGATAGAGGATAGGATAGGGTATTCGATAGGATAGAGGATAGGATAGGATAGAGGATAGGATAGGATAGAGGATAGGATAGGATAGAGTATAGGATAGGATAGAGGATAGGATAGAGTAGAGGATAGGATAGGATAGAGGATACGATATGATAGAGGATAGGATAGGATAGAGGATAGGTTAGGATAGAGGATAGGATAGGATAGAGGATAGGATAGGATAGAGGATAGGATAGGATAGAGGATAGGATAGGATAGGGGATAGGATAGGATAGAGGATAGGATAGGATAGCGGGGAGGATAGGATAGAGGATAGGATAGGATAGAGGATAGGATAGGATAGAGGATAGGATAGTATAGGATAGAGGATAGGATAGGATAGAGGATAGGATAGGATAGAGGATAGGATAGGATAGAGGATAGGATAGGATAGAGGATAGGATAGGATAGAGGATATTGTAGGATAGAGGATATTGTAGGATAGAGGATAGGATAGGATAGAGGATAGGATAGGATAGAGGTTAGGATAGTATGGAGGATGGGATAGGATAGAGGATAGGATAGGATAGAGGTTAGGATAGTATGGAGGATGGGATAGGATAGAGGATAGGATAGGATAGAGGATAGGATAGGATAGAGGATAGGATAGGATAGAGGATAGGATAGGATCGTGGATAGGATAGGATAGAGGAGAGGATAGGATAGAGGATAGGATAGGATAGAGGATTGGATAGGATAGAGGATAGGATAGGATAGGATAGAGGGTAGGGTAGAATTTGGATAGGATACAGGATAGGATTGAATAGAGGATAGGATAGGATAGAGAATAGGATAGGATAGAGGATATTATAGGTTAGAGGATAGGATAGGATAGAGGATACGATATGATAGAGGATAGGAAAGAGGATAGGATATAATACAGTATAGGATAGGATTGAGTATAGGATGGGATAGAGGATAGGATAGGATAGGGGATAGGATAGGATAGAGGATAGGATAGGATAGCGGGGAGGATAGGATAGAGGATAGGATAGGATAGAGGATAGGATAGGATAGAGGATAGGATAGGATAGAGGATAGGATAGGATAGAGGATAGGATAGGATAGAGGGTAGGATAGGATAGAGGATAGGATTGGATAGAGGATAGGATAGAATACAGGATAGGATAGAGGATACGTTAGGATAGAGGATAGGATAGGATAGAGGATAGGATAGGATAGAGGAGAGGATAGTATAGAGGATAGGATAGGATAGAGGATAGGATAGGATAGAGGATAGGATAAGATAGGATAGAGGAGAGGATAGGATAGAGGATAGGATAGGATAGAGGATAGGATAGAATAGAGGATAGGATATGATAGAGTATAGGATAGGATAGAGGATACGATATGATAGAGGATAGGAAAGAGGATAGGATATAATACAATATAGGATAGGATTGAGTATAGGATGGGATAGAGGATAGGATGGGGTAACGGATAGGATAGAGGATATAATAGGATAGAGGATAGGATAGGATAGAGGATAGGATAGGATAGAGGATAGGATAGGATAGAGGATAGGGTAGGATAGAGGATAGGATAGGATAGAGGATAGGATAGGATAGAGGATAGGATAGGATAGAGGATAGGATAGGATAGAGGATAGGATAGGATAGAGGATAGGATAGGATAGAGGATAGGATAGGATAGAGGATAGGATAGGATAGAGGATAGGATAGGATAGAGGATAGGATAGGATAGAGGATAGGATATAATACAGTATAGGATACGATTGAGTATAGGATGGGATAGAGGATAGGATAGGGTATTCGATAGGATAGAGGATAGGATAGGATAGAGGATAGGATAGGATAGAGGATAGGATAGGATAGAGTATAGGATAGGATAGAGGATAGGATAGAGTAGAGGATAGGATAGGATAGAGGATACGATATGATAGAGGATAGGAAAGAGGATAGGATATAATACAGTATAGGATAGGATTGAGTATAGGCTGGGATAGAGGATAGGATAGGATAGAGGATAGGATAGCATAGAGGATAGGATAGGATAGAGGAGAGGATAGGATAGATGATAGGATAGGATAGAGGATAGGATAGGATAGTGGATAGGATAGGATAGAGGATAGGATAGGATAGAGGATAGGATAGGATAGAGGATAGGATAGGATAGAGGATAGGATAGGATAGGATAGAGGATAGGATAGAATAGAGGATATTGTAGGATAGAGGATATAATAGGAAATAGGATAGGATAGAGGATAGGATAGGATAGAGGATAGGATCGGATAGAGGAGAGGATAGGATAGAGGATAGGATACGATAGAGGATAGGATATAATACAGTATAGGATAGGATTGAGTATAGGATGGGATAGAGGATAAGATAGGGTATTCGATAGGATAGAGGATAGGATAGGATAGAGGATAGGATAGGATTGAGGATAGGATAGGATAGAGTATAGGATAGGATGAGAGGATAGGATAGGGTAGAGGATAGGATAGGATAGAGGATACGATATGATAGAGGATAGGAAAGAGGATAGGATATAATACAGTATAGGATAGGATAGAGGATAGGATAGGATAGAGGATAGGATAGGATAGAGGATAGGATAGGATAGAGGATAGGATAGGATAGAGGATAGGATAGGATAGAGGATAGGATAGGATAGAGGATAGGATAGGATAGAGGATAGGATTGGATAGAGGATAGGATAGAATACAGATAGGATAGAGGATACGATAGGATAGTGGATAGGATAGGATAGAGCAGAGGATAGTATAGAGGATAGGATAGGATAGAGGATAGGATAGGATAGAGGATAGGATAAGATAGGATAGAGGAGAGGATAGGATAGAGGATAGGATAGGATAGAGGATAGGATAGAATAGAGGATAGGATATGATAGAGTATAGGATAGGATAGAGGATACGATATGATAGAGGATAGGAAAGAGGATAGGATATAATACAGTATAGGATAGGATTGAGTATAGGATGGGATAGAGGATAGGATGGGGTAATGGATAGGATAGAGGATATAATAGGATAGAGGATAGGATAGGATAGAGGATAGGATAGGATAGAGGATAGGATAGGATAGAGGATAGGATAGGATAGAGGATAGGGTAGGATAGAGGATAGGATAGGATAGAGGATAGGATAGGATAGAGGATAGGATAGGATAGAGGATAGAATAGGATAGAGGATAGGATAGGATAGAGGATAGGATAGGATAGAGGATAGGATAGGATAGAGGATAGGATAGGATAGAGGATAGGATAGAGGATAGGATAGGATAGAGGATAGGATAGGATAGAGGATAGGATAGGATAGAGGATAGGATAGGATAGAGGATAGGATAGGATAGAGGATAGGATAGGATAGAGGATAGGATAGGATAGAGGATAGGATAGGATAGAGGATAGGATAGGATAGAGGATAGGATAGGATAGAGGAGAGGATAGGATAGAGGATAGGATAGGATAGAGGATAGGATATAATACAGTATAGGATAGGATTGAGTATAGGATGGGATAGAGGATAGGATAGGGTATTCGATAGGATAGAGGATAGAGATAGGATAGGATGGATAGTGGATAGGATAGGATAGAGGATAGGATAGGATAGAGGAGAGGATAGGATAGATGATAGGATAGGATAGAGGATAGGAAGATAGGAT
>NW_027489917.1:0-20074 GCF_050948215.1 Halictus rubicundus | reverse complement strand
GTTCGAGGTTCAAAGAAATCGACATTCGTTTTGCTTCGTGGCAAGCGGCCACGACTGGAGCCTGGCAATATCTGGCACCAATCAAAATAATCGATGCCCAGGACGCATGCGTCTGGCGTCGCTTACTTATCAACGAAGCGTCGCGATAAGATTTACGAGGGACGTTATAACATTGAAGAAATACAGGTCTTTGAAACTCGAACCCGTGTACATTCGTCACCTGTAAACGAAAAATATAATTGTTAACCAAAATCTAATTACGCTTCACTTTTGTTACGTCACTCGATTGAATTTACCTTTGATTGATTTCAAGATTAATATGGTATTTAATAATAATTAGTGGATTACAATGGCTGCCGGTGAAATAGTCCGCTTTGTAATGCGTATTAAATTAATTTCAACTTGATAATCAATCCGTGTGAATAATGCGCTGTATTTCATTCACGCCATTTTATAAACATCAATCATAATCCTTTCACGATTCAATTCATTAGTAGAATTAAAAATTATTTCCCTGAAGGTTGTTGAAACATCAGTGGTTATAATTTTCAGGGAGTTTCATAAATACTTAAACTGTCGATTAAAATTTCTCGTGTGAAAACAATCTTTGGGGAAGATATTTTTGTTTATAAAATTGATCTGATTATTTACTGCGGAAGTAACTGACATTCGAAGGCATTTCAGATTTTGAGAAGCATAAAATAAAATTGAGAAAAAGCCTCGTCATCCATAATAATTTTAAGGGTCAAGGGTAAAAGGAATTTATACATACTGTAACAGACCTGGCTGCGCCAGGCCTGTTCCGAGCCGAACGCGGCCGACGGATACCGAGATCCGCCGGCACCCGCGAGCGCCCCTGCCATGATGGAACCCGCCATGATGAAATACCGTCGCGCCGGATACAGGACGACGCCGGAAAAGTCGGCCGCAAACCGTACCGCACCGCACCCCCTCGCCTAGAAGACGAGAGAGACCAGCCGGAAAACGGCCTCTTTGGCTTTCCGCCACGCTCGCGAAAAGACGTACGTTCCGATCCGATTTCTAGCCGCCGATACCGACCGCCCGATCACGACCGGAATCGCCCTTTTACGACGCCGAGAAGCCGCCCGCTGAATACGACTCACGAGAGTGTATTTATACCCGCGAAATAGTAATCGCGAGTGTGCCGAATTTTTCCGCGACCCGCGAACCCCGAATACGCCGCTGCGTACTGGACCACCTGGAGGGCCGACCCGAACGCCGAGCGATCGAGACCCGAATCGCGACCTCCGACCACCGAAACGCGAAGCCGGGACAGTGACGAACATTTTGAATACTCGTGTCGTTAATCACCCTTGCTCGACCGTCCGCGTCCCGCCGCAACCCTCGCGTTATCCCGTCGCGAACCCTGGCACGGCGAGCCAAATCCATCCGCGAGGAACCCGTTGTTTCGAGGTCCGCCGGGAAACGGACCCGTTACATGGCGCCCGAACAGGGACAGTGTAACTACGTGGGACAGGCTGGATTACGCCCACGTGGGAGTTTTCGAGGTTAATTGTGCCGCGGAGTGAAGTGAAACTAGACGCGCGTGCGCCGCCTAGTGCTATCCCGCCGCGACAGTGCCGGTACACGCGCGCCGCCTGCCGCCACCACGACGAAGCAGGATCGCGGACCGAACGTCGGACAAGCGCGAACGTTCTAATTACCGCATCGAGGAAGTCGGGGCGGATGCACCGAGGAACACCCGCGAGCAGCAGTACCAGCCGGATCACCGACAGATCACCATCACCCGGGACACCAGAACAGCGGGGCCAACGTTGAGCCGAGTGCATTGAACGTCTGACGGGCGACCTATACAGGATGACGGAACCCGGGGTGCAGACGCGGAAAATGCTATCCGCCGCCGCGACGGTTCGAGAAGCCGGACCCGCTCCGCAACATTGACCGGATCCGGAAAAGCGATTTCACCACCGACGGGAAAGACCCGCACGCGTTCCTGGAACGCGTGGAGGAGATCCAGACAACGTATGCGATTCCAGACGAGGACGTACTCCGGGCCGCGCCTGAAATGTAACGCGGACGAGCGCAGGCTTGGTACCGGAGCGAACGGGAGGAAATTGCTACCTGGGACGAGTTCAGGCGGGCATTCCTCCGAGCCCACACGTCACCACAGACCCGCTATCAACACGAACGTGCCGCCCGGGAACGAAGACAGCGGGACGACGAGCCGTTCACGGATTTCGTGACGGATATCACCACGCTGATGCGACGAGCCCAGCTACCACCGTCCGAGAGACTCGAGCTGCTGCACGAGAATATGCGGACGAAGTTCCGATATCTCCTACCCCGGGGATCCGTACCGGACGTGAGGACGCTCCGCGAGTGAGTCCAGGAGCTTGAGCGCATCGAAGAGCAGGAGAGACGGCCGCGCCGAACCCCGACCTACGCCGCCACGACCGAACCGACCTCGACGACCACGAGCCGCGCCCCGCCGTCGGGACAGGCTCACCACGCCGCCCAGCTCCCCGGGCTGGTGGACCCCGACGCCGTCACCGCCGCCGCGGGCCAACCAGGGAACCCGCCGTCGCAGGACGAGGAGGAGGCGCCGAGCGGGTCGCGCCGAACGCCAGCACGCAACCCTGAGTCACTGGTCGGACCCCCTCCCACCGGATGCCCTGGGGAGGCCAGTAGGACCGGACCCCGTCGGGGCGCAGCCCGCCCTCACCGCAGCGGTCTGGACCATAACCGAGCCGCCCCCGCCGGAGCGGACACTGCGCCCGGTGCCAGCGCCGAGGCGCCTACCGACGGCCGCCGCCACGCAGACGATCGGGGTCCAAACTGAGGACGCCCCGCCGACCTCGACACTCACCGCAGCCGCGCCAGCCCGGACCCGACCGACCCAGAGGCCGACCCGGGGGTCCGCGACACGGCACCGCCCGGCGAGACCGACGAGGGCAGAGGACGGGGGACCCCCCCAACGGGGGCTACGCTATCCGCGACGCAGACTGTCGCAACCTGCGGTGGGATCCGATCCCCTTTCACGGACCGCCCCCGACCTACCCCAGCGTCTGGTTTACGCTGTCGACGGGCCGACAGGCTGAGGTGCCGCTGCGCCTGGTCGCCCAACGCAGAGCGTACGTGACGATCCCGCCCGGCTTCGAACGCTGGAGGCTGCTGTTCGGGAGCGACGGCCGCCTGCTGCGTTGTTTCCGCCGCCCGCCGTCCATCCGGATCCCGGATGAGCCGGCCCTACCACGCCCACGTCGCCAACCCGGACGCTGCCACGACAGTGAATAGACACAACAGTGGAACAGTGGACAAGGTGCGCGAGGACGTGGCCCCACGGGGCACCCGCGACTTCACCCCGGCGGGGGTGAACGAACGCTAAACGTAGGTTAGGCTAGGTTAAGTAATGTTAAGTGTACAGTGTCGCGTAGTTTAAGTGTAGCAAGTAAGGTCCCGTCCTGCCGAAGTAAAAGGACCGTCTCGCGCTCGCCGCCGTGACGTAAGGGGGGGGGGGGGTAACAGACCTGGCTGCGCCAGGCCTGTTCCGAGCCGAACGCGGCCGACGGATACCGAGATCCGCCGGCACCCGCGAGCGCCCCTGCCATGATGGAACCCGCCATGATGAAATACCGTCGCGCCGGATACAGGACGACGCCGGAAAAGTCGGCCGCAAACCGTACCGCACCGCACCCCCTCGCCTAGAAGACGAGAAAGACGAGCCGGAAAACGGCCTCTTTGGCTTTCCGCCACGCTCGCGAAAAGACGTACGTTCCGATCCGATTTCTAGCCGCCGATACCGACCGCCCGATCACGACCGGAATCGTCCTTTTGCGACGCCGAGAAGTCGCCCGCTGAATACGACTCACGAGAGTGTATTTATACCCGCGAAATTGTAATCGCGAGTGTGCCGAATTTTCCCGCGACCCGCGAACCCCGAATACGCCGCTGCGTACTGGACCACCTGGAGGGCCGACCCGAACGCCGAGCGATCGAGACCCGAATCGCGACCGCCGACCACCGAAATGCGAAGCCGGGACAGTGACGAACATTTTGAATACTCGTGTCGTTAATCACCCGTGCTCGACCGTCCGCGTCCCGCCGCAACCCTCGCGTTATCCCGTCGCGAACCCTGGCTCGGCGAGCCAAATCCGTCCGCGAGGAACCCGTTGTTTCGAGGTCCGCCGGGAAACGGAGCCGTTACAATACTTTACATATACCCAAGAGTACCATAATTTTCTGAATTTCCAAGGTGGGGATCCAAGTTCAGGAAATTGTACGAACTTCTCAATTTCTAAATTCTAATTTCGTCAGATGTATCGTGTATCTTTCTACTGAACATTCGCTTAAAAAATACGATTCACCCCCTTCTACCCCCAAGTGATTCCCTAATCCTAACCCTAACCCTAACCCTAAACCTTTTTTATGAGGAAATGTAATGTAACGCACATAACCCGAAATTAATCACGACTTGGCGTGACGTTTTATAGCGACTGAATTACGGAGAAGAAAATATAAATCTCCAACATGTTCAACATTCACCATTAGTGCATGGTAAATGTCAACATTTACCGGTGTAAGTCAGAAATAAGGGTATTTAGCAAATATTTCGGACATACACCAAGCGACTATGTGAATGTTGACATTCACCGGTGAAAGTCGACATTCTCCAGATTT
Source organism: Halictus rubicundus (assembly GCF_050948215.1). Lineage (NCBI taxonomy): Eukaryota > Metazoa > Arthropoda > Insecta > Hymenoptera > Halictidae > Halictus > Halictus rubicundus. The sequence continues at coordinate 15,415 of NW_027489917.1, read as the reverse complement.
CGGTGTTTCACTGTAACATATACATCATTTGGATATTACAGACATAGAGATCGCAGAAAATACACGGAGAATAGTGTATATGTCACAGTGAAACACCGACAGTGAAACCATGCACTAATGGTGAATGTTGAACATGTTGGAGATTTATATTTTCTTCTCCGTAATTCAGTCGCTATAAAACGTCACGCCAAGTCGTGATTAATTTCGGGTTATGTGCGTTACGTTACATTTCCTCATAAAAAAGGTTTAGGGTCAGGGTTAGGGTTAGGGTTAGGATTAGGGAATCACTTGGGGGTAGAAGGGGGTGAATCGACTTTCGTTTTTTTGACTCTTCTGTTTTGGACCTCCACCAGAGCATATCTGTGATTGTCGACATACACCGGACAGGGTTCCGAATATACAACAATGTAATAAAATATTCGATCTTTCACCGACGTATTTGGTATCTGTTGACATGCACCGGTAAAAGTCGACAGATACCAAATATGTATATTCGGACCCTGTCCGGTGTATGTCGACAATCACAGATATTGTCTGGTGGAGGTCCAAAACAGAAGAGTCAAAAAAACGAAAGTCGATTCACCCCCTTCTTCCCCCAAGTGATTCCCTAATCCTAACCCTAACCCTAACCCTAACCCTAACCCTAAACCTTTTTTATGAGGAAATGTAACGTAACGCACATAACCCGAAATTAATCACGACTTGGCGTGACGTTTTATAGCGACTGAATTACGGAGAAGAAAATATAAATCTCCAACATGTTCAACATTCACCATTAGTGCATGGTGAATGTCAACATTTACCGGTGTAAGTCAGAAATAAGGGTATTTAGCAAATATTTCGGACATACACCAAGCGACTATGTGAATGTTGACATTCACCGGTGAAAGTCGACATTCTCCAGATTTCGGTGTTTCACTGTAACATATACATCATTTGGATATTACAGACATAGAGATCGCAGAAAATACACGGAGAATAGTGTATATGTTACAGTGAAACACCGACAGTGAAACCATGCACTAATGGTGAATGTTGAACATGTTGGAGATTTATATTTTCTTCTCTTCTATTTTCCACCGATCCGTGTCAAAAACTTTTGGCCAAACTTTAATTGTTTATCAATCAACGATGCTCATACTCTTGCTCACTCTGTACAAAGCTTTTCAATTGCAACGAGACGTTCACGCAAGCTCTCACAGACCAACCGTCAAACCAAAATTTGCTTCCTAACAATCACGTTAATTTAAAAAAGTATCAAAAGTATAATAGTAATTTAATAGCGCTACACATGATCTGCGGTATTACGATGGGATACACGAACGATGACGCTCAAATTGAATTACTTTGAAAATGTATCGTCTTGATGATATCTTTAGATCCTGACGATGGAGGATCGATAGGCGAGAACGAATACCCTTTGGTGGTAGACTGCGGATCTTTATGCAAATTATCCCTTTTCCTGAGAATTCCAGACTGCGGATTTTATGCGTTTGTAATAGGAACAAGTAAAATGTATAATTGTAATGACGTTAGAAGAACTTGAGAATGTTATTACATTTGATGTACAAAATTTATTTAAAGAAGAAATATTATCTTCACTCGACCCGCGTTTCTTACGATTAATTTGGAAGCTTTCTGTTTCGCACACAGATCCGCAATCTGGTAATAATACATAACAATTGTAAAGCCAGGGGTCTGATCAATTTGACCCCGTTCTTACATACGTTCTAACAACTATTCTCGTTTTTACAATATATTACAATATTTACAATATATCTATATACAATTTACATACAATACATTTCCATACAATTCATTTACATACAATACACTGTCAATGCGGTCCCGAAAGGCCTTCTGGGTAATGGTCATTACGCTCGAGATAATGACCCAACCGGGGCGAACAGAAATATAGTTTCGAACACTGAAGCCCCGTCGACTCAAACCCTACACCCTGGTTTCGAATCTAGGGGCCAAACGTCCCCGGTCCCGTCCCGGTCTTCAGGCACCGCACTGACACATCCACTCGGTCAATTTACAGTATGTGCAGATTTTCACAGTTTTTTAATTTCGAGTCCTCCTTGCCAAACAACCAAGTGAACACACGCTTGGCTTTCATACTGGCACGTACCACAGTTCTTGATGTATACCAGTGACCGCCGCCTGCGGCCCCGTTCGCGGCTCCGTTGTCCGCGTTCTTCAGCCGGATCTGGTGGAGTATCCCGACCAGCAGGTGATCTACGTTATGGTTTATGGCTACGGAGATTTCGGCGTACTTCACCTGGTGGGTGCACGCCATGCACTTGCCGTCTAACACGATGGAAAATTCAATCAGCGACCGTTTCACCCTTTCAGTTCGAGTAACTATTCTAAAAGTGGAGCGAACGACATCAGATTTGTGGGATGAATGGTTCATTGTGCGTGCGTGCGTGCGGGCGACCGGATCATGTTGCGACGGTCCGGCGCCGGTATGTTTGGAAAACTCGAGTGACTGAGGAGGCGTGAATGAAAAGTGTTTAGGTCTAAGAGATAGGAGAGTTTGTGTATTTCTAAGAATGAAAGCGACGGATGCAAGAAACAGAGTGCAAGCGAGACGAATGCAAGGGGGTGAAAGACTATAAAGCGTGGATGTTCGGGAAGAGCGGAGAGAGTAGAGTTGCGACTGCCTTGCGAGAAAGAGTGTTAATCGTGTCAGCGTTATTTCTTCTAAATATATTAATATTCAGTAAAGTGTTTCAAAGAGATTAATCTCCCCATTTCCCAAGATTCCTACACTATTGATTCTGAGGAACAGAAATTATTTATCACCCGGTCGGATGCTACTGAATTTCTCAACGGGTCTAATGTAGTTATGTACTTTTTGAAACGAAATCATGTGCTGAATAACTGAATACAAAGTGTAGAAATAAATGTAGAAGTCTGTGGTAATACATTAAGAGAAAAGTTTTCAATTTGCATGATCTAGATGAAAATATATTTAGGAGGATTTTGTAAGGACTCGACGGGACAGAATCTTCGAGGTTCTATCTAAGCAACGACGAAAAATTCCAACGTTCTGATGCACCGAAGAAGAATCGTCGAGGAACATCATTATCTGATCATTCGAGTAACTAGCTCATTTCTCTCCAAGGAAAATCCATTAGACGGGGCCAATGATTCACAGTTTCCAGACAATAGAGTTCACCGAGCCTTTTTGGTCAGTGGACGCTTAGAAGTTTAATCGCGAGATTAACCCCGTATGTATTATGAAAATGGCCCTCCTATGGGCACGCAATATGTCTATGTCGAACGCAACAATGTAGCCGGAGCCATCGAGAGCTTCTTCTATTCGTATCAAATTCTTTGGAGCGGAGCGACGTGAATGGTCGACTGAAGAATATTGACGATACATTACAACGGTGGACACAAAGGTGACGAATTCCGAACGCTGAATAAGCTGGAGGAATTTTCTGCATCCGTGGTATGTAGAAAAATCTATTTCATGTTGATCCCTTGCTGTGCGATTACTTTTAATAGCTGTCTAATTTAATAGAAGAAAAAGAAAGTGTATATCTACCGTATACTTGTATTTTCTCTAGTAGTTAACAATTGGTAACAGAAATGTAGAATTCTGAGTAGAATTTAAATAGAGCATATTATAGTGCGCCAGCTAAATTTGTACAGTATATCGCATATAAAAATACATTTTACATGTTAAAAAGTTCTTCGTGCCAATAAGGATTCAATTTGTACATATAGTGTACGATCTAAACAAAAATCATTTTGAATTGTAAAATTTACAAACAGAGATCCCTCATGGTAAAACGCTCAAACTTGTCGACAAATATCATCGACAGATAATATAAATTTCTTCGGTTCTGCATTACCAACACTGTTACCCACTGTAGAAAATGTTTCGGTATGATAGAGAACTCTAGCACCGACAAGACACTGTTAATATAGAATTAAAATCACTATAAACATTGCATCTTATCGGCTTTTCTGTCTAGGTCTGGTACAATTCCTGTGTGGCGCCCAATGTTGCCGAAACTTCACGAATTTAGACATATTAGCAAGAACTGCAATAATCTGTATACTTAACCCACTATGTTACCATCGTTACCATGTGCGATAACGCGGTTACTCACGGTGCCATCTACGTTACATGTAAACATTTATATTGTATTTTAACACAATCATTTTATGTAAGAATGAACAATGAATAAATAAAGACAATGTAATGAAAAGAAATATCCGCGTTATATTTATTGCACCTTCAATTTTTCCCGAACTTCCGACCCGTCGTAGAGTTGTTCCTGAATTTCTAAATTTTCTAATTTTCGTGCCACCTCTTTTACTATCATATTCTCCTAATACAAAACTCAATTTTTCGAAAAATTCGCGAAAAATTTCAACCGCCTGGCATGCGTTAACTTGTACTACTGAAATTCGGATACCTCCTTCGATATCATTTCTCCTAATACAAAAGTTAAAATTTCCGAAATTTTTCGGATTTTCGACCGTCTGACTTGTCGTTGACTTGTACCACTTAATTTCCGAGAATTTTCGAGCGTCTGACTCGACGTTGACTTGTACTACTGAAATTCGGACACCTCCTTTGATATCATGTTCTCCTAATACAAAGTTGGATTTTCAGAATTTTCGAAAGTTTTCGCAATTTTTCGAACTTATACTAGGAGAACATGATACCAAAAGAGATGGCACAGAATTTTCGTGGCAGGGTGCGGAAAAAAGAACACATTAACTGTTGTAACTAATATTCTGTATTTTTCATCAAATAAATTACAATTTTAAAGGTGTACATATAAAATAGAACAAAATAGAACTAAAATATTTCGTGTATGTGGGCCGCGTTTGCATGCATGTCGAAGGTAGAGTACAGGCGATTGCAACGGCACGAAGACAGTGGAAAAATCCACTGAAAACTATTTCGGAATATTAGTATTAGCAACAACTGAATATTCCATATACTTCTTTTTTACTACGGGTGTATAATATGATTTGACAAGAACAAACCATACACGATGCTTCGATTTAAATATTGAATATGACATTTATAAAGCCTGCTTTTACGTATCAAAAAAAGTACCTATTCTATATGCACCGTGAACGCGCAATTTAGTAATGTTAATTCTTACGCCTTCCTGATGTAGATGAAATCGGTATAAAGATATAAAACGGTCATATATGTAAGCTAAGATTTAATCCGTCACTGTATATATTGTTCATGCAAATACTCATATGTTCAAATTATTGATAAAACGAACGTCGAAAAACGAAAAACGAACGAGACGATAAAAGGACGAGCAGTCTCGTCAGGTCGGACACCGGAGAAAGACGCGTTGTTAATAAATGATTTAATGTTTTACGTCTGTTTAAATTCCTTACAAATTCAGAAGTGGGATCGAGGCAACCGTTTTGCAATTTCTTGTCGGTCTTGTCGGTCGAAGTTTAAGTTACGTGACGGACGTTTGTGTGAAGTGTGCATTCCGATTAAAAAATGAATTGTTCCCTTACGGTGTCGGAACTGAAGGAGAAGCTGAAAACCAAGAATTTGCAATCGACCGGTACGAAAGCCGAGCTGTTAAAACGGTTACTGAATGCTAATGTCACAGCGGAAGAATTAGCCATGACAGAGGTCGACACAGAACCGCTGCCGGGGTCGACCAACGAGACTCAAAACCAACCCGATACGAGAGGGCTGGACGAGATAACCATCCGTGAATTAGACGTTTTAAGAAGAGAACGAGATGTTATCGCTCGGGAGAATGAGCTGCTTAGGAGAGAATTGGCGTTATTACGGGAGACGCCAAGCTCGGAAACAATCCCATCTGGATGGACGAGAGTGAAAAAGTGGCAAGAGTTAAAAGACATAGTGGGTGAATTTAGTGGAAGCAGTAACGACTTTGGTCGGTGGGAGAAACAGGTGAGAGGACTCCTGTCGACGTACGAGTTGGACAACCACCAAGCGAAAGCTTTAGTGTGTAGCAGATTGACAGGTCGTGCATTGAAGTGGTATCACTCAAGAATAGACTGCGTAGACTTAACTGCCCACGAGCTTTTGAGAGAGTTGAAGAGACTGTACGGGCAACGACCGGATCCATTATGTTTGAGACGTGAGCTTGAAGCGAGGAGAAGTGGGGCGTGGAAGAATCTTTCACCGATTATGTGCACGATAAGACAATCCTTGCAAATCGAGTACCTGTTTCGGAAACAGAATTATTCAGCTACGTCGTCGATGGTATACCGAATAGGGAGTTGCAAATACAGGAAAGGTACAGCGTTATGAGTCCGTGGACGAAATACTGACGGCTTTCACGAACGTAAAGTTGCCGGCGGGAAGACTACGACTTTCGGAGGGAGTTTCGCTGTCCGGAAAAGTCGTGTCATCAGATGGGTCTGGTAGACCACCCATACGAAGACCATCGCCGAAGGAGGGACTAGGATCAGCGAGCACCGGGCGGAGATGCTTCAATTGCAACAAGCCAGGTCACTTCTCAGCCGAATGTACGAGACCAGTGAGAGAGAGGGGATCCTGTTTCACGTGCGGAAAGATGGGTCATCGAGCGAATCAATGCAACGCACAGACAACGAGGAACGACGTCAACTACATCGCGCGCGGGCGAAAAGAAGGCGATGATTTTCGGCGAGCGGTAGAAATACAGATAAGTAGCGAGTGCGGTAGTTTCAGTTCAAAAGTAAACGCACTTATCGATTCGGGAAGTCCGATTTCTTTTGTTAAAGAGAATTGCGTTCCGAGAACATGTTTTACAGCCGATCGCGTTTCAGATAGGTTTCACGGGATTAACGGTAGCGACTTGAACGTGTTAGGAAAGACGCAAGCCACAATTATTTACGACACGGAAAAATATTGCGTTATGTTGAGAGTTGTACCAGACGAAACGATGAAAAACTCTTTAGTTTTAGGACGCGATTTCATGAAAATTGCCAACTTATCGTTGAGTAGAGAGGAAACAGTAGAACGCGATGATATAGCCGATATTATGAACATTGAGGTAGATCAGGGTAATACGTGCATCAGCGCCGATGACATGCGTTTTGACGAGAACCTTTCTAATGAAGTAAAGACACGAGCGCGGGAGTTATTTAGTAAAATGTACATTAACGCACAAAGACCTGTGGAGCCAAGTGTAGAAAACACAATGAAATTAACACTTACGAGCGACAAACCCTTTTCATTTTCACCTCGTAGATTATCGTATGACGAGAAAAACAAATTGCGTGGTATCCTCGATGGATTATTGGAAAAAGGGATAATTAGGGAGAGCACATCCGAGTACGCGTCTCCTATCGTTCTAACGAAGAAAAAGAACGGGGAAATTAGAATGTGTGTAGATTTCCGTACATTGAATAAAATCACGATCCGCGATAACTTTCCGCTGCCATTAATCGAAGACCAATTAGATTTGCTGGAAGGGAAAAAGTATTTTACCACCCTCGATTTAAAGGATAGATTTTTCCATGTCAAGATGCACGAAGACTCGATTAAATTTACATCTTTTGTAACACCTTCCGGGCAATACGAATACACGAGGATGCCATTCGGGTTAAAGGGCGCGCCTCTTAAATTCCAACGCTACGTCACTGAAATCTTTAAAGAACTAATCAACGACGGCGAAATATCTGTTTATTTGGATGATTTTCTCATCGCGACCGAGACTATAGAGCACCATTTAGAAGTCCTTGGAAAAGTATTTAAACTACTGACAGTGAATCTTTTGAATTTACGGTTAGATAAATGCAGATTTCTCCAAACAAAACTCGATTATTTGGGTTACACGGTAACAAGCGAAGGAATCAGGCCGACAGAACGAGGCCTCGAGGCGGTAAAAAAATTCCCATTTCCGCGAAACGTTCGAGAGGTGCAGGGATTTTTGGGCTTGAGTTCATACTTTCGGAAATTTATTGAGGGTTTCTCCATCCTCGCGAAGCCCCTATACGATCTTACGAGGAAGGATGCAAAGTTTCAGTTTGCCGAAAAAGAAAAACAAGCGTTCGAGACGCTTAAGAATCGATTGTTAAGCGCGCCGATATTAAGTATTTATTCTCCACAAGACGAGACCGAGTTGCACTGTGATGCGAGCGCGTCCGGGTTCGGTGCTATCCTGTTACAAAGGAAGGCCGATAAGAAGCTACACCCAGTGTTGTACTTTTCTAAACGCACGACTGAGATTGAATCACGCTATCACAGTTTTGAGTTAGAAACGCTAGCAATCGTTTCTGCTCTCCGACGTTTCCGAACATATTTACTAGGAAGAAAGTTTAAGATAGTTACGGATTGCCAAGCTCTTAGTCTGACGCTAAATAAAAAAGAGACGAATCCCCGAATTGCACGTTGGGTGCTTGAAATGCAAAATTACGATTACGAGCTAGAGCATAGGGCCGGTTCGCGTATGCTCCATGTAGACACGTTAAGTCGTCAGGTTTTTGTGATTGAAGACAATTCGTTCGATAGAAATTTAGCGCTATGCCAAAATGACGATAAAGTTATCGGGAAAATTCGTACGGAATTAGAAAATTCAGAAAATAAATTGTACGAAATGAGAGACGGTCTAGTATACCGGAAGCATCAGGATAGAATTTTGTTTTACGTGCCGAGCACTTTAGAATCAAGTATTATGTACAAGTACCACAATGAGATGGGACACGTCGGAATTGAAAAAACGGTGCGAAACATTACGGATAGTTATTGGTTTCCAGATATGAAATCCAAGATCGAGAAACACATTCGCGGCTGTTTGAAATGTATCGCATACACGCCGAACTGCGGAAAGTTAGAGGGAACCTTGCACTGTATACCGAAGGGTGATAAACCTTTCGATACCCTACACATCGACCATTTAGCTCCTGTTTCAAGAGCACATAAATCGGGTTACAAATATATATTTGTTGTAATCGACGCGTTCACCAAATATATAAAAATGTACGCCACTAAGACTAAGAACACCGCTGAAGTCATAAAGTGTCTAAAATCGTATTTCGAGCATTATAGTCGACCGCTGCGCATAGTTTCGGACCGAGGAAGTAGTTTTATGTCTCACGAATTCAATGAGTTCACACAAGAATATCATATACAGCATGTTAAGATAGCGACCGCTTCTCCTCAGGCGAACGGGCAGGTCGAGAGATATAACCGCACAATTTTACCGATGATCGCCAAATTGATGAGTGAGCGTGGTGTGGTATGGTATAATGTATTGCGAGAGGTTCAATTTGCGTGTAATAATACTGTTTGTAAGTCTACCGACAAAAGTCCAAGCATGTTACTGTTTGGTATGCGACAACGTGGTGAGGTCATAGATGGGTTGCGTGATATGTTGGAGATTAGTGGAAAGATAAGTATTTCCCGTGATTTGAATAGCGTCCGAAAAGAAGCTAGTAACCGAATTCGAAAAAATCAGGAGTCGCAAAAACGCATTTTCGATAAAAGACATAAGGCTCCGAATAAATATAGGGTTAAAGATAAGGTGCTTATCAGAAATTACGATTGCACCCCAGGAGTGTCAACAAAAATAATTCCGCGGTTCAAAGGACCGTACGAGATCGATCGTGCATTAGTGCATGGTGAATGTCAACATTTACCGGTGTAAGTCAGAAATAAGGGTATTTAGCAAATATTTCGGACATACACCAAGCGACTATGTGAATGTTGACATTCACCGGTGAAAGTCGACATTCTCCAGATTTCGGTGTTTCACTGTAACATATACATCATTTGGATATTACAGACATAGAGATCGCAGAAAATACACGGAGAATAGTGTATATGTTACAGTGAAACACCGACAGTGAAACCATGCACTAATGGTGAATGTTGAACATGTTGGAGATTTATATTTTCTTCTCCGTAATTCAGTCGCTATAAAACGTCACGCCAAGTCGTGATTAATTTCGGGTTATGTGCGTTACGTTACATTTCCTCATAAAAAAGGTTTAGGGTCAGGGTTAGGGTTAGGGTTAGGATTAGGGAATCACTTGGGGGTAGAAGGGGGTGAATCGACTTTCGTTTTTTTGACTCTTCTGTTTTGGACCTCCACCAGAGCATATCTGTGATTGTCGACATACACCGGACAGGGTTCCGAATATACAACAATGTAATAAAATATTCGATCTTTCACCGACGTATTTGGTATCTGTTGACATGCACCGGTAAAAGTCGACAGATACCAAATATGTATATTCGGACCCTGTCCGGTGTATGTCGACAATCACAGATATGCTCTGGTGCAGGTCCAAAACAGAAGAGTCAAAAAAACGAAAGTCGATTCACCCCCTTCTGCCCCCAAGTGATTCCCTAATCCTAACCCTAACCCTAACCCTAAACCTTTTTTATGAGGAAATGTAACGTCGTAACGCACATAACCCGAAATTAATCACGACTTGGCGTGACGTTTTTTGGCGACTGAATTACGGAGAAGAAAATATAAATCTCCAACATGTTCAACATTCACCATTAGTGCATGGTGAATGTCAACATTTACCGGTGTAAGTCAGAAATAAGGGTATTTAGCAAATATTTCGGACATACACCAAGCGACTATGTGAATGTTGACATTCCCCGGTGAAAGTCGACATTCTCCAGATTTCGGTGTTTCACTGTAACATATACATCATTTGGATATTACAGACATAGAGATCGCAGAAAATACACGGAGAATAGTGTATATGTTACAGTGAAACACCGACAGTGAAACCATGCACTAATGGTGAATGTTGAACATGTTGGAGATTTATATTTTCTTCTCTTCTATTTTCCACCGATCCGTGTCAAAAACTTTTGGCCAAACTTTAATTGTTTATCAATCAACGATGCTCATACTCTTGCTCACTCTGTACAAAGCTTTTCAATTGCAACGAGACGTTCACGCAAGCTCTCACAGACCAACCGTCAAACCAAAATTTGCTTCCTAACAATCACGTTAATTTAAAAAAGTATCAAAAGTATAATAGTAATTTAATAGCGCTACACATGATCTGCGGTATTACGATGGGATACACGAACCATGACGCTCAAATTGAATTACTTTGAAAATGTATCGTCTTGATGATATCTTTAGATCCTGACGATGGAGGATCGATAGGCGAGAACGAATACCTTTTGGTGGTAGACTGCGGATCTTTATGCGTTTGTAATAGGAACAAGTAAAATGTATAATTGTAATGACGTTAGAAGAACTTGAGAATGTTATTACATTTGATGTACAAAATTTATTTAAAGAAGAAATATTATCTTCACTCGACCCGCGTTTCTTACGATTAATTTGGAAGCTTTCTGTTTCGCACACAGATCCGCAATCTGGTAATAATACATAACAATTGTAAAGCCAGGGGTCTGATCAATTTGACCCCGTTCTTACATACGTTCTAACAACTATTCTCGTTTTTACAATATATCTATATATAATTTACATACAATACATTTCCATACAATTCATTTACATACAATACACTGTCAATGCGGTCCCGAAAGGCCTTCTGGGTAATGGTCATTACGCTCGAGATAATGACCCAACCGGGGCGAACAGAAATATAGTTTCGAACACTGAAGCCCCGTCGACTCAAACCCTACACCCTGGTTTCGAATCTAGGGGCCAAACGTCCCCGGTCCCGTCCCGGTCTTCAGGCACCGCACTGACACATCCACTCGGTCAATTTACAGTATGTGCAGATTTTCACAGTTTTTTAATTTCGAGTCCTCCTTGCCAAACAACCAAGTGAACACACGCTTGGCTTTCATACTGGCACGTACCACAGTTCTTGATGTATACCAGTGACCGCCGCCTGCGGCCCCGTTCGCGGCTCCGTTGTCCGCGTTCTTCAGCCGAATCTGGTGGAGTATCCCGACCAGAAGGTGATCTACGTTGTGGTTGATGGCTACGGAGATCTCGGCGTACTTCACCTGGTGGGTGCACGCCATGCACTTGCCGTCTAACACGATGGAAAATTCAATCAGCGACCGTTTCACCCTTTCAGTTCGAGTAACTATTCTAAAAGTGGAGCGAACGACATCAGATTTGTGGGATGAATGGTTCATTGTGCGTGCGTGCGTGCGGGCGACCGGATCATGTTGCGACGGTCCGGCGCCGGTATGTTTGGAAAACTCGAGTGACTGAGGAGGCGTGAATGAAAAGTGTTTAGGTCTAAGAGATAGGAGAGTTTGTGTATTTCTAAGAATGAAAGCGACGGATGCAAGAAACAGAGTGCAAGCGAGACGAATGCAAGGGGGTGAAAGACTATAAAGCGTGGATGTTCGGGAAGAGCGGAGAGAGTAGAGTTGCGACTGCCTTGCGAGAAAGAGTGTTAATCGTGTCAGCGTTATTTCTTCTAAATATATTAATATTCAGTAAAGTGTTTCAAAGAGATTAATCTCCCCATTTCCCAAGATTCCTACACTATTGATTCTGAGGAACAGAAATTATTTATCACCCGGTCGGATGCTACTGAATTTCTCAACGGGTCTAATGTAGTTATGTACTTTTTGAAACGAAATCATGTGCTGAATAACTGAATACAAAGTGTAGAAATAAATGTAGAAGTCTGTGGTAATACATTAAGAGAAAAGTTTTCAATTTGCATGATCTAGATGAAAATATATTTAGGAGGATTTTGTAAGGACTCGACGGGACAGAATCTTCGAGGTTCTATCTAAGCAACGACGAAAAATTCCAACGTTCTGATGCACCGAAGAAGAATCGTCGAGGAACATCATTATCTGATCATTCGAGTAACTAGCTCATTTCTCTCCAAGGAAAATCCATTAGACGGGGCCAATGATTCACAGTTTCCAGACAATAGAGTTCACCGAGCCTTTTTGGTCAGCGGACGCTTAGAAGTTTAATCGCGAGATTAACCCCGTATGTATTATGAAAATGGCCCTCCTATGGGCACGCAATATGTCTATGTCGAACGCAACAATGTAGCCGGAGCCATCGAGAGCTTCTTCTATTCGTATCAAATTCTTTGGAGCGGAGCGACGTGAATGGTCGACTGAAGAATATTGACGATACATTACAACCGTGGACACAAAGGTGACGAATTCCGAACGTTAATTCTTACGCCTTCCTGATGTAGATTGAAATCTGTATAAAGATATAAAACGGTCATATAAATACAATTTCCGATCCATCGATTAAATTGAAAGGTAATATGCTCACAAAGTATAAATCAATACGATTACGAAAAATATTACTAAATCTATACAGGTTCATACTTGACCAAATAAAGAATCATACAAAAGAAACTCCAAAAACAAATGTACAGAATATTAAATAAACATTACCATAAAACTGCTGTATGATCATATTAAGCTGTTTTCCGATTGGGAAGGACAGTCAACTTTTTGCGTTTGAGTCGCGCAGCATTCTTCCGTTCGTATTATCGGCTCGCCGTCTAACTTTTCCAACGTCGGTAAGCGTCGAGCGACCTCTGACCTCCACTGCTCCAACTAAAAAGAACGAATATTAAAAGTTAATCAAATTATACAATTTTCAAATGAAAAAGGTAGCTGTAAAGTACCTCGACGCTTTCGTACAGCGGATTACCAACGAATACGAGGTCCTGGAGGTTCGCGAGTTCCTGAAGCCTGTTGAACTCGTTCCAGTCTCTCACCAAGTTGTTCGACATGTAAAGGACACGAAGATTTCTCATCGCGTTGATTCCCTTTATTTTCTCGATCAGGTTGTAAGAAATCCAAAGCTCCTCCAACGTGTCCCCTAAAGGCTCCAAGCCGGAGAATCCTTTAATTATGTTACGACCCAGCGATAGGACCCTCAGGTTCTTCAATGTTCCGATCCCTGTGTCAAATGAGAGAAGTTTAATTAGACGGGATGTTTTAAAGGAATCTATACAAGCTGTTTTCTTGGAACCTAATGAAGATTAACACCACTTCCTATTTCAAAAAATATTTAAGGCCTTGCTATGCCCTTAGCACTAAAATAATGAATACCGTTCTAAAAGATTGGCCCCTTTGGATCGTTTAAGTTAAAAAGGAAGTTTTGATGATTTCATTAGATTCTGAGGAAGCGATTAACGTTGAATTGTATCCAGATAAAACGGAACGCTCAAGTTAAATGAAAATAAAGGCGACCTGAATTCAAGAGGATGATCGCAATACGAAACGGCGCAAGATCTGCGTTCAATCGAATTTCCAGGCGATCGAGTTACATTAATTGAGCCACAGTTACGTGTCAAGGGAGTAAAGTCGCGTTCATCAGAGTCTGGCACTATTTCGCGCAGCCCGGAAGACGTTGGGGGCGCTGCGAGCTCCTCAGACTCCCTACTCCACTACTCAGTCCCCACTTTGTAGACTGCGAGATTAATATACGCGGTAGAACAAAAGTACAGATTAATAAGCAGAAGAAGTGGGTAGGAAATGAGTGGCGAAAATGGGCTTCATTTACGAATTTTTATCTTAGGAACTGTTTGTCCGATTGCGCTAAATTTTTTTTTGTTTTATTTAGAAAGGATTGGACTATAGTAATATAATTTTTTCAACCTCGATAATTAACTGTATAATGTCGGAAAATGTAAATGAATTCTTTCTTTACGTTTTTAGTTGAAAAATGTAAATGAAGCGACCATGGTGTGTGGGAACGAGGGAATTTTCGGACGCGGAAATTCCATCCTTCCCAAGTGCATGCCATAGGAGGTCGGGTTGAGGGCCAGGTCATTTAAGTGACGATTGCCAGAACCTTTCGCTATTTAAATTCGAAATACTTTGACACACCGCGTATTTGGTTGCGAATGCCACTGCCGGACATGGCGTCACATCAGTCCGCTCCGCGCATGCGTAGTGCATTGGGAAGGGAGCCAATAAGAGCGAAGATGCGCAGAACGAACGTAAATTGGTTTCTGAACGATGCCAGACTCTGATGAAAGCGACGTTAGGATGGCCAGCATCTGCGGTCCATTTATCGTGCTTCGTAATGGAATTGCGCATGCATTATTATCTGTCCTGTCGAACGCCCGTCTTATTCATTATCCTCGTTCCCTTTCCCCCGTTCCGACCAAACTGAGAATCGCTTTCTCGTTGCGGATGTAAAATGTTTAACAGTGAATCTCGGGAGTAATATTTATTGCGAAAAAACGAATTAAAATTCAACCCTCCGTAAAATATCCTTGAAGCCCCACATTCATTATTTCTATTCTTTAATTCCCGTTTCATTCTCTCATTTTACTGAGGTAGGGACATTTTTGTTAAAGAATTCTACTACCGCCGTGTAAACGAAAAATTTCATCACCTGCAATTCTTTCAACTCAAACTATGTTACTTATCTTGCATTATAATTGTTTAGATAACACTGTGGGATTCTTGTTCTAATTTACCCAAACCTGCTTCGAACAAATTTTGATCACTGTACTTGTTACTGTACTTCGCGAGCAAAAGGCGGTG
>NW_027489916.1:0-20165 GCF_050948215.1 Halictus rubicundus | reverse complement strand
GACGATGATGTCCCACAACAAAAAATCTAAAAAAAATTGACGACACTGCCTGTTATAGTACTTTAACAAGGAACTAAACAGTAGAATAGCATGTTTTCAAATTTTTGAGAAATCTGCATTTTTCCGATTTTTTGGAGGTTTTTCATTTTTTTTTACGACCACAGTTTGTAACAAAAAAATCTGAAAAAATTATCAAAAATCAGCCTTAGAATCCAAAATATGTCACATTTTTTTCAGAATTTTAGAAAGCATCAGAGTGCGGGAAATACGCGGAGAAGCGCGAAATCTAATTTACCCTGTAACTAACCTCATGGGCAAGATAGGGGGTTGAAATTTTACTCAGAGGGGTTTTTCCTCTAAGGGCAGTTTTGACCATAAATCGGCTAGGCCCTTTTAAAAGGATCTGATGTCTACGTTCAACACTCGTCATACTTTCTGTTTAGTTAATATTTTAATCTAAATCTTTTTTCAATTTGCAATTGTTGGCTCTTCTCCATGGATAACAGTCGATCTTTTATACGATGGTGCAAAATCATGCTAACTACCAAATAATTCGTAGTGGCAGCAAAGTTAAATCTACTTCCTAGCTCGACAATTAACGCAATTATATAACGCAATTTTTCCTGCGTTTTCATTACATGTCATCTAGTAAATTAATCTATCTAGCTTGGCAGAACAGCTGAAGTCGTTTGGTCGATTTATAAAAAAAGTTATTCTGATTTAAAGTGTCTGCCATCAATTATGAGACTGACTGCATAATGTATAACGAGAAGCGGCCGCACGTTTCTCGCTAAGCAACCTGCGCTATCTCCATGTTTATAATTGTGCAGTGTGAAAATGGTTTACTGCCTTTTTGGTTCGTTATCTCGGCCATTTCTTCTAAAAAGTGTACTTCCGTACAATGGGACAGTAGGGCTCTCATCAGCGAGCTAAGGTTTATGACCGGCTCTCGCCTGCACTCGCCCACTTAGGTCACCCGCTCTGAGTATTTAATCTACCGGCACGCGTATGCGTTTTGCTCTTCCTCCCTCCCCATCGAGCCACTAGCTTAGTTATTCATTATCGAAAAATATAAAAGTCTAAGACAATCTCTATTCTCAGGTTAGTTAGCTCAGATTCTGTCAAACAGTTTTTCTCAGCTTACCAGAATTCAGTCTTTTGACCTTTGGTGCGAGTACCAGTGTGGCGGCCTGTGCAAAGAGCACGCCGACGAACCGCCAGCATACATTGTAGACGCGGCGGCGACCTCGTATAAATACACATCAATATTATACAATATTGTTTATATACCCATTCCTTTCAAAAACTATTTAACGAAGCTTAACGTTAATTTTCAACATTATAAACAATTTTGCAACAACACATTTTTACGACTGTACACTGAACCCCGGAGTATAATATAAAGGAATATATAAAATACCGTTCTTTACAGATCACAGCTAGTTATTTACATAAATCTAGGAAATAGTTGTTATTGCATAATTATTTTCAATAAGGGTTATAGAAATTCTGAATCAACATTTCACCATCAAAATATATAATAAAACATCGCAAACATTTAGCATTGTCAATATACTAAAATGCTTGATAATATCGATGTGCTGATCTTCCCGCTGTAACTCGCATCATGTCATTTTACGCCTGATTTTATTTCGAGCAGCTCGCATCGGTGCGGATAGCTCGCATCGTGCGAGTACTCGACTCGACTCGCACAATCGAGCCGAGCTAAGCTCAACCAGAGTTGGGCAAAATATTTATCTAAATAAAAATTTCGAGTAACGAATAAAAGATAAAAAAATTTTTATTACCTTTTGGTATGTGTTGTGGTTTGGGTGTTCAGTAAAGGATTCACCCAATATAACAATAACCATTTATTAAATAAGCAACAAAAACTCAACGACGTAACAAGGAACAAAGAAAATGAAATAACAATGAAACAAGAACTACGGATAAACGACTATACGAACAACTGACGGCGAATGACGACTTCTCACAACGACTGACTGACTTGAACTGACTGACTGAATGACTGACTGACCCTGTCATCCGTCAGAATCCGCGCTTATATCCTCCAGGAATTTCCTTCGAACAAGAAAACTTCTGGAGTGGGGATGTCGCTTCCTGTACGTGCCCCTTGGAGAAAGTTCGTGTCCTTGCACCGAACATCCGTGTCCTGGCGAAAGTCAAGGGTTGGCGGCCAAATGTGCACGCCAAGGAAAAACCCCGAACCTGGTCGCCAAATGTGCACCCCAGGTAGGAATAGACTTCCGGCGACTAAGTGTGCGCTCGGGAAGAGCTTGGGCCTGGCGACCAAGTGCGTCCAAGGTCCCAGCCCGCAGACGACGCTCCTACCTGGGTCCGATCAACCCTTCTCCAAGGGGTCCGCCACATTACTTGAATATTGTATTTATTCTTTTTTTTTTATTCTATAACCATTACAGAATATATTTTGTTGAATAATCATTATTTTATAAATATCGCAAGAAGTTCCAAATTAATTAATTACACCTATAAATTATCGATTATAAAATAATGATTACAATGGTGAACAATATGGAAAATAAGAAGGCAATAAGAGTGTAATGAAATTATACAATAAAAGATAATTATTTTCATTCTACGCATTATACGTTTATTTATTGCCTCTGTCACTGACGTTTTTTCCATAATTCACGAGCAAATGTTCTTTTAGTTCCACAACCGACGAGAGTATCTCGACATTAGGGCCGTTACCGACCGCTCCCAGCACCCACCTGGCACCCACTTTGAGACTCGCAGTTTAACACGGGGGCTGGCAGTCTTTATATATATATATCTCGTGGGTGCACTGATCCACCGACCAGATATATATAAAGACTGACAGCCTTACGGGAGAATGTGTCGCTCGAAAAATACGGTGTTGTCTACCGCTCTCTAGGATAGATTTTGGCTGGAGTAAGAAACAGAAGGCCAACGACGGTATCTCGTCGGTGCAGAAGACCACTAAGGAACTTCTCGTCGCTGAGAAGGTGAATCATCACGGACCCATATCGATTATCAAATGTTACATTCTCCGACAAACGTATTCAAATTAAAAAGATATTTTTTTTTAGTGTTGCTTTTTAAGATCTAAAATATTAAAAGTAAAACTAATATCAAGGACGAAAAATTCGTCAAAATATTTTACGTAAGAAATTATTAAAGCATAATTTTAGGAAAATCAATTTCTACTTCCATATGAGATACCTTAATTTGTAATTTAAAAATATTTCATGAACAAGCATTATTTCCTTACACTTTTTTTTTTTATAGATAATTGTTCCAAGAATCGATCTGTGGGAACAGAAATATGTTGAAAACCAGAGTAGCGTTTATTTAACGTACTATTCCGAATAGTATAGAGTTTGAGAGAGAATCACGTGGATGAATTAATATAATATAAAATAATATAATTGTAGAAGCAAAGATGGGCAAATTTTTATTGAAATAGACATTTCAAACAGCGAATAAAAGATAAAAAATGATTTGTTACGCGTCAAATAAAAATAATTATGTTATCTCTATTCCGCACGTAATGAATTTATTCGACGAATAAAGATTTTTTTATAAAGACCGACCAACAGCCTACAATGTAAGCAGATGGAGAATCCAACATTATTGGCAATTTATGCTTTTATGTTTTTAATCAGAACAATATTGTTAATACGAATGAGTTGTAGAGCTCATCCCGATCAAAATGAGTCTAAACACGACATCATTTGGACTGTCTTTAATGAGATTGTAATTTTTATCGTAACATTACGTATCAGTGAAACTTGGTCGATTACACCCGAATTTGATCTCATTTTCATCAGGAAAATCCCCTCCATTCGCTCGTCACAATTTCATGAGGATATATTGCACAATCTAAAAGTTTAAACTTTCATTCGTGCGCGATTCTCCATCCGTTTACATTGTATGTCGTCTGTCGTCGCTGGGTCTTTGAAGCTCGGCACTCGGCAAAAGTTATTCGAGCATTTATTTGAAGCCTTCGGATAAAAGATACAGATGAAAGATGAAAAAATTTCTCGTAGTTTGAATAAATCCGCTTCGAATAAAAAAAAGTATCTTTATTCGTCGGATAAATTCTCGTCGAATAAAATTATTTATTCGATACTCGTCGAATAAAGATACCTTTTTCATTCGAACCTTCGAATAACGAATAAAGATGAAGTATCTTTTATTCGAATCGTTATTTAAATAATTTTTATCTAATAATGCCCAACTCTGGGCACACCAGAATGACTGGCATTCAAAAGGAGAGAATATCCGTCTACGATACATATAATGTTGCACGGAGAAGCGGACAGCGAAACTAGAGAAGCGTCCTCCCCGAGGAGTGGGCCACACATTGTCGGCTATATCGGTGTGAGACCAGAAGACCACTACTAATCCAATCACAAAACTTCTTTATTTTTCGTTATTTTTTTTTTTTTTTTAACTTTTACCAACATATTCGTGACATTTTTCTGATTAAAATGAAACCAAATATGATATAATTCCGACGATAATTGCTTGTGTAATGAACGATTGATGTTTCGGACGCGAAAAAGGACAGCGTATGGGAAAGAAAGAGCCGCGGAGAGTCGAAGCGTTCGGAAAAGATGAAAGACTGGCGTGAGCTCAGGCCTTTAAATAAAAAAATAAACTTTTTCATTATTAATTATTTTTCTATCGGACTTTCACCAACATACTCGTGGCATTTTTCTAAGGAAAACGGTACCAAATATGACAAAATTCCGATGATATTTACTTGTGTAATGAACGACGGAAGTTTCGGACGCAAAGAAGGACAGCATATGAAAAGAAAGAGACGCGGCGAGTCCTTCCCGTCTCGAGTTCGACAGCTTGGTTTTCGCCGCGGACAAATAGATGTGGTTACTAATGTATATGTATTGACAATTACTCACAGAAAGTTAAATTTAACAATACAATTAATGATTATACATAAAGTTTATTGCTGATAAAATATAAAGAATATTAAATGTAAAGAAACAATTCTATAAGGTATAAAAAATAGCAATCAATACAATTATAATTAAAACTTAAAATGACAGACACTTTTCAAAACTTTTATCTCTACCTCTATGTTAGGGATACAGAAGCTGAAAATTTCATCGAAATCGGTTGACGGAGAAAAAAACAACGTGCATTGCAAGATATAAGAATCTGTGTATCTGCGTGTCTGTACAAATAGCAATAATACTGCCACCAAATAGCTTTATATGGATAAGATCCGTCGAAAGTTAGTTTCATTACATAACACTTTTATTTCGTTACTACCTTTACTTGAATAATTGCAGTCCAGCATTAGAAGTGGTATTATCGGTTAAATAAGTAAAAAAAATAATTTTCTGTGTTTGTTACTACGGATCACAATAAGAACGATTGAATTTTGTCATTACTTGAATATTGTATTTATTCTTTTTTTTTTATTCTATAACTATTACAGAATATATTTTGTTGAATAATCATTATTTTATAAATATCGCAATAAGTTCCAAATTAATTAATTTCACCTATAAACTATCGATTATAAAATAATGATTACAATGGTGAATAATACGGAAAATAAGAAGGCAATAATAGTGTAATGAAATTATACAATAAAAAATAATTATTCTCATTCTACGCATTATCCGTTTATTTATTGCCTATGTCACTGACGTTTCTTCCGTAATTCACGAGCAAATGTTCTATTTAGGTAGCGAGCGCGGCATGTTTAGCGATGTTGGTATTTGAGATCAGTGATAGTTCCACTTTCTTAGTTCCACAACCGACGAGAGTATCTCGACATTGGGGCCGTTACCGACCGATCCCAGCACCCACCTGGCACTAGGCCTGCAGCCAAGCTCGCATATGCGAGCCGAGCTCGGGTCCAGTCGAGCCGGGACTCGCTTTTCGAGTCGAGTCGAGTACTCGCACGATGCGAGCTGCTCGCAACGAAGCGAACGGCTCGAAATAAAATCAGGCGTAAAATGACATGATGCGAGTTACAGCAGGAAGATCAGCACATTGATATTATCAAGCATTTTAGTATATTGACAATGCTAAATGTTTGCGATGTTTTATTATATATTTTGATAGTGAAATGTTGATTCAGAATTTGTATAACCCTTATTGAAAATAATTATGCAATAACAACTATTTCCTAGATTTATGTAAATAACTAGATGTGATCTGTAAAGAACGGTATTTTATATATTCCTTTATATTATACTCCGGTTCACTGTACAGTCGTAAAAATGTGTTGTCGCAAAATTGTTTATAATGTTGAAAATTAACGTGAAACCAAGTTGGAAGTTGGAAGTTCCAACAGCCTGTCATTCGGTACTGTGCAAGTATAGGTGATAAGATTTAAAAGGGCATAGCCGATTAAGATGGTCAAAACAATTGGAACCGCAAAAAGATTCCATTTCAAACAGTATTGATTTCTTGATTTTCTGGAAATGACAGACGTAGATTTCAAAATTCTTTTCACGGAATCTTACCAATTTTCACAAGCAATTTCATATCTGGCGGAAATCGTAGACGAACACGATAATATAAATATTCATTGCCTAATCAATGTTACTTCAATATTTTTAAAACATTAAAAAAATATTGTTAAAATCACATGAATAAATAATATAAGAAATTGAAAAAATAAAGATGATGTATGGGAAAAAACATTTACCACCGACGGGATAAGAACCCCAGCGTATCCGCTCCTTAGTTCGACACACGTCCGGCGATGTTACAAAACTTTACGAACATTCTGGTATATATCACACAAAATACAATTTATTCTTTCTCTTAAATCACATTTCTTAGGTCAAAGAATTACTTGTTTCAATTTAATAATGCTAAAAATTACTTAATATATAGCTGCGATAAAACCAACAAGTGTAACTTTCCTCCTAATAGCAAAAACGTCGAAAAAATTCGGTTTTTATTGTTTTTTGACGATGATGTCCCACAACAAAAAATCTAAAAAAAATTGACGACACTGCCTGTTATAGTACTTTAACAAGGAACTAAACAGTAGAATAGCATGTTTTCAAATTTTTGAGAAATCTGTATTTTTCCGATTTTTTGGAGGTTTTTCATTTTTTTTACGACCACAGTTTGTAACAAAAAAATCTGAAAGTTTAAACTTTCATACGTGCGCGTATTCTCCATCCGTTTACATTGTATGTCGTCTGTCGTCGCTGGGTCTTTGAAGCTCGGCACTCGGCAAAAGTTATTCGAGCATTTATTTGAAGCCTTCGAATAAATGATACAGATGAAAGATGAAAAAATTTCTCGTAGTTTGAATAAATCCGCTTCGAATAAAAAAAAGTATCTTTATTCGTCGGATAAATTCTCGTCGAATAAAATTATTTATTCGATACTCGTCGAATAAGGATACCTTTTTTATTCGAACCTTCGAATAACGAATAAAGATGAAGTATCTTTTATTCGAATCGTTATTTAAATAATTTTTATCTAATAATGCCCAACTCTGGGCACACCAGAATGACTGGCATTCAAAAGGAGAGAATATCCGTCTACGATACATATAATGTTGCACGGAGAAGCGGACAGCGAAACTAGAGAAGCGTCCTCCCCGAGGAGTGGGCCACACATTGTCGGCTATATCGGTGTGAGGCCAGAAGACCACTACTAATCCAATCACAAAACTTCTTTATTTTTCGTTATTTTTTTTTTTTTTTAACTTTTACCAACATATTCGTGACATTTTTCTGATTAAAATGAAACCAAATATGATATAATTCCGACGATAATTGCTTGTGTAATGAACGATTGATGTTTCGGACGCGAAAAAGGACAGCGTATGGGAAAGAAAGAGCCGCGGAGAGTCGAAGCGTTCGGAAAAGATGAAAGACTGGCGTGAGCTCAGGCCTTTAAATAAAAAAATAAACTTTTTCATTATTAATTATTTTTCTATCGGACTTTCACCAACATACTCGTGGCATTTTTCTAAGGAAAACGGTACCAAATATGACAAAATTCCGATGATATTTACTTGTGTAATGAACGACGGAAGTTTCGGACGCAAAGAAGGACAGCATATGAAAAGAAAGAGACGCGGCGAGTCCTTCCCGTCTCGAGTTCGACAGCTCGGTTTTCGCCGCGGACAAATAGATGTGGTTACTAATGTATATGTATTGACAATTACTCACAGAAAGTTAAATTTAACAATACAATTAATGATTATACATAAAGTTTGTTGCTGATAAAATATAAAGAATATTAAATGTAAAGAAACAATTCTATAAGGTATAAAAAATAGCAATCAATACAATTATAATTAAAACTTAAAATGACAGACACTTTTCAAAACTTTTATCTCTACCTCTATGTTAGGGATACAGAAGCTGAAAATTTCATCGAAATCGGTTGACGGAGAAAAAAACAACGTGCATTGCAAGATATAAGAATCTGTGTATCTGCGTGTCTGTACAAATAGCAATAATACTGCCACCAAATAGCTTTATATGGATAAGATCCGTCGAAAGTTAGTTTCATTACATAACACTTTTATTTCGTTACTACCTTTACTTGAATAATTGCAGTCCAGCATTAGAAGTGGTATTATCGGTTAAATAAGTAAAAAAAATAATTTTCTGTGTTTGTTACAACGGATCACAATAAGAACGATTGAATTTTGTCATTACTTGAATATTGTATTTATTCTTTTTTTTTTTATTCTATAACTATTACAGAATATATTTTGTTGAATAATCATTATTTTATAAATATCGCAATAAGTTCCAAATTAATTAATTTCACCTATAAACTATCGATTATAAAATAATGATTACAATGGTGAATAATACGGAAAATAAGAAGGCAATAATAGTGTAATGAAATTATACAATAAAAAATAATTATTCTCATTCTACGCATTATCCGTTTATTTATTGCCTATGTCACTGACGTTTCTTCCGTAATTCACGAGCAAATGTTCTATTTAGGTAGCGAGCGCGGCATGTTTAGCGATGTTGGTATTTGAGATCAGTGATAGTTCCACTTTCTTAGTTCCACAACCGACGAGAGTATCTCGACATTGGGGCCGTTACCGACCGATCCCAGCACCCACCTGGCACTAGGCCTGCAGCCAAGCTCGCATATGCGAGCCGAGCTCGGGTCCAGTCGAGCCGGGACTCGCTTTTCGAGTCGAGTCGAGTACTCGCACGATGCGAGCTGCTCGCAACGAAGCGAACGGCTCGAAATAAAATCAGGCGTAAAATGACATGATGCGAGTTACAGCAGGAAGATCAGCACATTGATATTATCAAGCATTTTAGTATATTGACAATGCTAAATGTTTGCGATGTTTTATTATATATTTTGATAGTGAAATGTTGATACAGAATTTGTATAACCCTTATTGAAAATAATTATGCAATAACAACTATTTAGATTTATGTAAATAACTAGATGTGATCTGTAAAGAACGGTATTTTACATATTCCTTTATATTATACTCCGGGGTTCAGTGTACAGTCGTAAAAATGTGTTGTCGCAAAATTGTTTATAATGTTGAAAATTAACGTGAAACCAAGTTGGAAGTTGGAAGTTCCAACAGCCTGTCATTCGGTACTGTGCAAGTATAGGTGATAAGATTTAAAAGGGCATAGCCGATTAAGATGGTCAAAACAATTGGAACCGCAAAAAGATTCCATTTCAAACAGTATTGATTTCTTGATTTTCTGGAAATGACAGACGTAGAGTTCAAAATTCTTTTCACGGAATCTTGCCAATTTTCACAAGCAATTTCATATCTGGCGGAAATCGTAGACGAACACGATAATATAAATATTCATTGCCTAATCAATGTTACTTCAATATTTTTAAAACATTAAAAAAATATTGTTAAAATCACATGAATAAATAATATAAGAAATTGAAAAAATAAAGATGATGTATGGGAAAAAACATTTACCACCGACGGGATAAGAACCCCAGCGTATCCGCTCCTTAGTTCGACACACGTCCGGCGATGTTACAAAACTTTACGAACATTCTGGTATATATCACACAAAATACAATTTATTCTTTCTCTTAAATCACATTTCTTAGGTCAAAGAATTACTTGTTTCAATTTAATAATGCTAAAAATTACTTAATATATAGCTGCGATAAAACCAACAAGTGTAACTTTCCTCCTAATAGCAAAAACGTCGAAAAAATTCGGTTTTTATTGTTTTTTGACGATGATGTCCCACAACAAAAAATCTAAAAAAAATTGACGACACTGCCTGTTATAGTACTTTAACAAGGAACTAAACAGTAGAATAGCATGTTTTCAAATTTTTGAGAAATCTGCATTTTTCCGATTTTTTGGAGGTTTTTCATTTTTTTTTACGACCACAGTTTGTAACAAAAAAATCTGAAAAAATTATCAAAAATCAGCCTTAGAATCCAAAATATGTCACATTTTTTTCAGAATTTTAGAAAGCATCAGAGTGCGGGAAATACGCGGAGAAGCGCGAAATCTAATTTACCCTGTAACTAACCTCATGGGCAAGATAGGGGGTTGAAATTTTACTCAGAGGGGTTTTTCCTCTAAGGGCAGTTTTGACCATAAATCGGCTAGGCCCTTTTAAAAGGATCTGATGTCTACGTTCAACACTCGTCATACTTTCTGTTTAGTTAATATTTTAATCTAAATCTTTTTTCAATTTGCAATTGTTGGCTCTTCTCCATGGATAACAGTCGATCTTTTATACGATGGTGCAAAATCATGCTAACTACCAAATAATTCGTAGTGGCAGCAAAGTTAAATCTACTTCCTAGCTCGACAATTAACGCAATTATATAACGCAATTTTTCCTGCGTTTTCATTACATGTCATCTAGTAAATTAATCTATCTAGCTTGGCAGAACAGCTGAAGTCGTTTGGTCGATTTATAAAAAAAGTTATTCTGATTTAAAGTGTCTGCCATCAATTATGAGACTGACTGCATAATGTATAACGAGAAGCGGCCGCACGTTTCTCGCTAAGCAACCTGCGCTATCTCCATGTTTATAATTGTGCAGTGTGAAAATGGTTTACTGCCTTTTTGGTTCGTTATCTCGGCCATTTCTTCTAAAAAGTGTACTTCCGTACAATGGGACAGTAGGGCTCTCATCAGCGAGCTAAGGTTTATGACCGGCTCTCGCCTGCACTCGCCCACTTAGGTCACCCGCTCTGAGTATTTAATCTACCGGCACGCGTATGCGTTTTGCTCTTCCTCCCTCCCCATCGAGCCACTAGCTTAGTTATTCATTATCGAAAAATATAAAAGTCTAAGACAATCTCTATTCTCAGGTTAGTTAGCTCAGATTCTGTCAAACAGTTTTTCTCAGCTTACCAGAATTCAGTCTTTTGACCTTTGGTGCGAGTAGCAGTGTGGCGGCCTGTGCAAAGAGCACGCCGACGAACCGCCAGCATACATTGTAGACGCGGCGGCGACCTCGTATAAATACACATCAATATTATACAATATTGTTTATATACCCATTCCTTTCAAAAACTATTTAACGAAGCTTAACGTTAATTTTCAACATTATAAACAATTTTGCAACAACACATTTTTACGACTGTACACTGAACCCCGGAGTATAATATAAAGGAATATATAAAATACCGTTCTTTACAGATCACAGCTAGTTATTTACATAAATCTAGGAAATAGTTGTTATTGCATAATTATTTTCAATAAGGGTTATAGAAATTCTGAATCAACATTTCACCATCAAAATATATAATAAAACATCGCAAACATTTAGCATTGTCAATATACTAAAATGCTTGATAATATCGATGTGCTGATCTTCCCGCTGTAACTCGCATCATGTCATTTTACGCCTGATTTTATTTCGAGCAGCTCGCATCGGTGCGGATAGCTCGCATCGTGCGAGTACTCGACTCGACTCGCACAATCGAGCCGAGCTAAGCTCAACCAGAGTTGGGCAAAATATTTATCTAAATAAAAATTTCGAGTAACGAATAAAAGATAAAAAAATTTTTATTTCCTTTTGGTATGTGTTGTGGTTTGGGTGTTCAGTAAAGGATTCACCCAATATAACAATAACCATTTATTAAATAAGCAACAAAAACTCAACGACGTAACAAGGAACACAGAAAATGAAATAACAATGAAACAAGAACTACGGATAAACGACTATACGAACAACTGACGGCGAATGACGACTTCTCACAACGACTGACTGACTTGAACTGACTGACTGACTGACTGACTGACCCTGTCATCCGTCAGAATCCGCGCTTATATCCTCCAGGAATTTCCTTCGAACAAGAAAACTTCTGGAGTGGGGATGTCGCTTCCTGTACGTGCCCCTTGGAGAAAGTTCGTGTCCTTGCACCGAACATCCGTGTCCTGGCGAAAGTCAAGGGTTGGCGGCCAAATGTGCACGCCAAGGAAAAACCCCGAACCTGGTCGCCAAATGTGCACCCCAGGTAGGAACAGACTTCCGGCGACTAAGTGTGCGCTCGGGAAGAGCTTGGGCCTGGCGACCAAGTGCGTCCAAGGTCCCAGCCCGCAGACGACGCTCCTACCTGGGTCCGATCAACCCTTCTCCAAGGGGTCCGCCACATTACTTGAATATTGTATTTATTCTTTTTTTTTATTCTATAACTATTACAGAATATATTTTGTTGAATAATCATTATTTTATAAATATCGCGAGAAGTTCCAAATTAATTAATTACACCTATAAATTATCGATTATAAAATAATGATTACAATGGTGAACAATATGGAAAATAAGAAGGCAATAAGAGTGTAATGAAATTATACAATAAAAGATAATTATTTTCATTCTACGCATTATACGTTTATTTATTGCCTCTGTCACTGACGTTTTTTCCATAATTCACGAGCAAATGTTCTTTTAGTTCCACAACCGACGAGAGTATCTCGACATTAGGGCCGTTACCGACCGCTCCCAGCACCCACCTGGCACCCACTTTGAGACTCGCAGTTTAACACGGGGGCTGGCAGTCTTTATATATATATATCTCGTGGGTGCACTGATCCACCGACCAGATATATATAAAGACTGACAGCCTTACGGGAGAATGTGTCGCTCGAAAAATACGGTGTTGTCTACCGCTCTCTAGGATAGATTTTGGCTGGAGTAAGAAACAGAAGGCCAACGACGGTATCTCGTCGGTGCAGAAGACCACTAAGGAACTTCTCGTCGCTGAGAAGGTGAATCATCACGGACCCATATCGATTATCAAATGTTACATTCTCCGACAAACGTATTCAAATTAAAAAGATATTTTTTTTTAGTGTTGCTTTTTAAGATCTAAAATATTAAAAGTAAAACTAATATCAAGGACGAAAAATTCGTCAAAATATTTTACGTAAGAAATTATTAAAGCATAATTTTAGGAAAATCAATTTCTACTTCCATATGAGATACCTTAATTTGTAATTTAAAAATATTTCATGAACAAGCATTATTTCCTTACACTTTTTTTTTTTATAGATAATTGTTCCAAGAATCGATCTGTGGGAACAGAAATATGTTGAAAACCAGAGTAGCGTTTATTTAACGTACTATTCCGAATAGTATAGAGTTTGAGAGAGAATCACGTGGATGAATTAATATAATATAAAATAATATAATTGTAGAAGCAAAGATGGGCAAATTTTTATTGAAATAGACATTTCAAACAGCGAATAAAAGATAAAAAATGATTTGTTACGCGTCAAATAAAAATAATTATGTTATCTCTATTCCGCACGTAATGAATTTATTCGACGAATAAAGATTTTTTTATAAAGACCGACCAACAGCCTACAATGTAAGCAGATGGAGAATCCAACATTATTGGCAATTTATGCTTTTATGTTTTTAATCAGAACAATATTGTTAATACGAATGAGTTGTAGAGCTCATCCCGATCAAAATGAGTCTAAACACGACATCATTTGGACTGTCTTTAATGAGATTGTAATTTTTATCGTAACATTACGTATCAGTGAAACTTGGTCGATTACACCCGAATTTGATCTCATTTTCATCAGGAAAATCCCCTCCATTCGCTCGTCACAATTTCATGAGGATATATTGCACAATCTAAAAGTTTAAACTTTCATTCGTGCGCGATTCTCCATCCGTTTACATTGTATGTCGTCTGTCGTCGCTGGGTCTTTGAAGCTCGGCACTCGGCAAAAGTTATTCGAGCATTTATTTGAAGCCTTCGGATAAAAGATACAGATGAAAGATGAAAAAATTTCTCGTAGTTTGAATAAATCCGCTTCGAATAAAAAAAAGTATCTTTATTCGTCGGATAAATTCTCGTCGAATAAAATTATTTATTCGATACTCGTCGAATAAAGATACCTTTTTCATTCGAACCTTCGAATAACGAATAAAGATGAAGTATCTTTTATTCGAATCGTTATTTAAATAATTTTTATCTAATAATGCCCAACTCTGGGCACACCAGAATGACTGGCATTCAAAAGGAGAGAATATCCGTCTACGATACATATAATGTTGCACGGAGAAGCGGACAGCGAAACTAGAGAAGCGTCCTCCCCGAGGAGTGGGCCACACATTGTCGGCTATATCGGTGTGAGACCAGAAGACCACTACTAATCCAATCACAAAACTTCTTTATTTTTCGTTATTTTTTTTTTTTTTTTAACTTTTACCAACATATTCGTGACATTTTTCTGATTAAAATGAAACCAAATATGATATAATTCCGACGATAATTGCTTGTGTAATGAACGATTGATGTTTCGGACGCGAAAAAGGACAGCGTATGGGAAAGAAAGAGCCGCGGAGAGTCGAAGCGTTCGGAAAAGATGAAAGACTGGCGTGAGCTCAGGCCTTTAAATAAAAAAATAAACTTTTTCATTATTAATTATTTTTCTATCGGACTTTCACCAACATACTCGTGGCATTTTTCTAAGGAAAACGGTACCAAATATGACAAAATTCCGATGATATTTACTTGTGTAATGAACGACGGAAGTTTCGGACGCAAAGAAGGACAGCATATGAAAAGAAAGAGACGCGGCGAGTCCTTCCCGTCTCGAGTTCGACAGCTTGGTTTTCGCCGCGGACAAATAGATGTGGTTACTAATGTATATGTATTGACAATTACTCACAGAAAGTTAAATTTAACAATACAATTAATGATTATACATAAAGTTTATTGCTGATAAAATATAAAGAATATTAAATGTAAAGAAACAATTCTATAAGGTATAAAAAATAGCAATCAATACAATTATAATTAAAACTTAAAATGACAGACACTTTTCAAAACTTTTATCTCTACCTCTATGTTAGGGATACAGAAGCTGAAAATTTCATCGAAATCGGTTGACGGAGAAAAAAACAACGTGCATTGCAAGATATAAGAATCTGTGTATCTGCGTGTCTGTACAAATAGCAATAATACTGCCACCAAATAGCTTTATATGGATAAGATCCGTCGAAAGTTAGTTTCATTACATAACACTTTTATTTCGTTACTACCTTTACTTGAATAATTGCAGTCCAGCATTAGAAGTGGTATTATCGGTTAAATAAGTAAAAAAAATAATTTTCTGTGTTTGTTACTACGGATCACAATAAGAACGATTGAATTTTGTCATTACTTGAATATTGTATTTATTCTTTTTTTTTTATTCTATAACTATTACAGAATATATTTTGTTGAATAATCATTATTTTATAAATATCGCAATAAGTTCCAAATTAATTAATTTCACCTATAAACTATCGATTATAAAATAATGATTACAATGGTGAATAATACGGAAAATAAGAAGGCAATAATAGTGTAATGAAATTATACAATAAAAAATAATTATTCTCATTCTACGCATTATCCGTTTATTTATTGCCTATGTCACTGACGTTTCTTCCGTAATTCACGAGCAAATGTTCTATTTAGGTAGCGAGCGCGGCATGTTTAGCGATGTTGGTATTTGAGATCAGTGATAGTTCCACTTTCTTAGTTCCACAACCGACGAGAGTATCTCGACATTGGGGCCGTTACCGACCGATCCCAGCACCCACCTGGCACTAGGCCTGCAGCCAAGCTCGCATATGCGAGCCGAGCTCGGGTCCAGTCGAGCCGGGACTCGCTTTTCGAGTCGAGTCGAGTACTCGCACGATGCGAGCTGCTCGCAACGAAGCGAACGGCTCGAAATAAAATCAGGCGTAAAATGACATGATGCGAGTTACAGCAGGAAGATCAGCACATTGATATTATCAAGCATTTTAGTATATTGACAATGCTAAATGTTTGCGATGTTTTATTATATATTTTGATAGTGAAATGTTGATACAGAATTTGTATAACCCTTATTGAAAATAATTATGCAATAACAACTATTTAGATTTATGTAAATAACTAGATGTGATCTGTAAAGAACGGTATTTTACATATTCCTTTATATTATACTCCGGGGTTCAGTGTACAGTCGTAAAAATGTGTTGTCGCAAAATTGTTTATAATGTTGAAAATTAACGTGAAACCAAGTTGGAAGTTGGAAGTTCCAACAGCCTGTCATTCGGTACTGTGCAAGTATAGGTGATAAGATTTAAAAGGGCATAGCCGATTAAGATGGTCAAAACAATTGGAACCGCAAAAAGATTCCATTTCAAACAGTATTGATTTCTTGATTTTCTGGAAATGACAGACGTAGAGTTCAAAATTCTTTTCACGGAATCTTGCCAATTTTCACAAGCAATTTCATATCTGGCGGAAATCGTAGACGAACACGATAATATAAATATTCATTGCCTAATCAATGTTACTTCAATATTTTTAAAACATTAAAAAAATATTGTTAAAATCACATGAATAAATAATATAAGAAATTGAAAAAATAAAGATGATGTATGGGAAAAAACATTTACCACCGACGGGATAAGAACCCCAGCGTATCCGCTCCTTAGTTCGACACACGTCCGGCGATGTTACAAAACTTTACGAACATTCTGGTATATATCACACAAAATACAATTTATTCTTTCTCTTAAATCACATTTCTTAGGTCAAAGAATTACTTGTTTCAATTTAATAATGCTAAAAATTACTTAATATATAGCTGCGATAAAACCAACAAGTGTAACTTTCCTCCTAATAGCAAAAACGTCGAAAAAATTCGGTTTTTATTGTTTTTTGACGATGATGTCCCACAACAAAAAATCTAAAAAAAATTGACGACACTGCCTGTTATAGTACTTTAACAAGGAACTAAACAGTAGAATAGCATGTTTTCAAATTTTTGAGAAATCTGCATTTTTCCGATTTTTTGGAGGTTTTTCATTTTTTTTTACGACCACAGTTTGTAACAAAAAAATCTGAAAAAATTATCAAAAATCAGCCTTAGAATCCAAAATATGTCACATTTTTTTCAGAATTTTAGAAAGCATCAGAGTGCGGGAAATACGCGGAGAAGCGCGAAATCTAATTTACCCTGTAACTAACCTCATGGGCAAGATAGGGGGTTGAAATTTTACTCAGAGGGGTTTTTCCTCTAAGGGCAGTTTTGACCATAAATCGGCTAGGCCCTTTTAAAAGGATCTGATGTCTACGTTCAACACTCGTCATACTTTCTGTTTAGTTAATATTTTAATCTAAATCTTTTTTCAATTTGCAATTGTTGGCTCTTCTCCATGGATAACAGTCGATCTTTTATACGATGGTGCAAAATCATGCTAACTACCAAATAATTCGTAGTGGCAGCAAAGTTAAATCTACTTCCTAGCTCGACAATTAACGCAATTATATAACGCAATTTTTCCTGCGTTTTCATTACATGTCATCTAGTAAATTAATCTATCTAGCTTGGCAGAACAGCTGAAGTCGTTTGGTCGATTTATAAAAAAAGTTATTCTGATTTAAAGTGTCTGCCATCAATTATGAGACTGACTGCATAATGTATAACGAGAAGCGGCCGCACGTTTCTCGCTAAGCAACCTGCGCTATCTCCATGTTTATAATTGTGCAGTGTGAAAATGGTTTACTGCCTTTTTGGTTCGTTATCTCGGCCATTTCTTCTAAAAAGTGTACTTCCGTACAATGGGACAGTAGGGCTCTCATCAGCGAGCTAAGGTTTATGACCGGCTCTCGCCTGCACTCGCCCACTTAGGTCACCCGCTCTGAGTATTTAATCTACCGGCACGCGTATGCGTTTTGCTCTTCCTCCCTCCCCATCGAGCCACTAGCTTAGTTATTCATTATCGAAAAATATAAAAGTCTAAGACAATCTCTATTCTCAGGTTAGTTAGCTCAGATTCTGTCAAACAGTTTTTCTCAGCTTACCAGAATTCAGTCTTTTGACCTTTGGTGCGAGTACCAGTGTGGCGGCCTGTGCAAAGAGCACGCCGACGAACCGCCAGCATACATTGTAGACGCGGCGGCGACCTCGTATAAATACACATCAATATTATACAATATTGTTTATATACCCATTCCTTTCAAAAACTATTTAACGAAGCTTAACGTTAATTTTCAACATTATAAACAATTTTGCAACAACACATTTTTACGACTGTACACTGAACCCCGGAGTATAATATAAAGGAATATATAAAATACCGTTCTTTACAGATCACAGCTAGTTATTTACATAAATCTAGGAAATAGTTGTTATTGCATAATTATTTTCAATAAGGGTTATAGAAATTCTGAATCAACATTTCACCATCAAAATATATAATAAAACATCGCAAACATTTAGCATTGTCAATATACTAAAATGCTTGATAATATCGATGTGCTGATCTTCCCGCTGTAACTCGCATCATGTCATTTTACGCCTGATTTTATTTCGAGCAGCTCGCATCGGTGCGGATAGCTCGCATCGTGCGAGTACTCGACTCGACTCGCACAATCGAGCCGAGCTAAGCTCAACCAGAGTTGGGCAAAATATTTATCTAAATAAAAATTTCGAGTAACGAATAAAAGATAAAAAAATTTTTATTTCCTTTTGGTATGTGTTGTGGTTTGGGTGTTCAGTAAAGGATTCACCCAATATAACAATAACCATTTATTAAATAAGCAACAAAAACTCAACGACGTAACAAGGAACACAGAAAATGAAATAACAATGAAACAAGAACTACGGATAAACGACTATACGAACAACTGACGGCGAATGACGACTTCTCACAACGACTGACTGACTTGAACTGACTGACTGACTGACTGACTGACCCTGTCATCCGTCAGAATCCGCGCTTATATCCTCCAGGAATTTCCTTCGAACAAGAAAACTTCTGGAGTGGGGATGTCGCTTCCTGTACGTGCCCCTTGGAGAAAGTTCGTGTCCTTGCACCGAACATCCGTGTCCTGGCGAAAGTCAAGGGTTGGCGGCCAAATGTGCACGCCAAGGAAAAACCCCGAACCTGGTCGCCAAATGTGCACCCCAGGTAGGAACAGACTTCCGGCGACTAAGTGTGCGCTCGGGAAGAGCTTGGGCCTGGCGACCAAGTGCGTCCAAGGTCCCAGCCCGCAGACGACGCTCCTACCTGGGTCCGATCAACCCTTCTCCAAGGGGTCCGCCACATTACTTGAATATTGTATTTATTCTTTTTTTTTATTCTATAACTATTACAGAATATATTTTGTTGAATAATCATTATTTTATAAATATCGCGAGAAGTTCCAAATTAATTAATTACACCTATAAATTATCGATTATAAAATAATGATTACAATGGTGAACAATATGGAAAATAAGAAGGCAATAAGAGTGTAATGAAATTATACAATAAAAGATAATTATTTTCATTCTACGCATTATACGTTTATTTATTGCCTCTGTCACTGACGTTTTTTCCATAATTCACGAGCAAATGTTCTTTTAGTTCCACAACCGACGAGAGTATCTCGACATTAGGGCCGTTACCGACCGCTCCCAGCACCCACCTGGCACCCACTTTGAGACTCGCAGTTTAACACGGGGGCTGGCAGTCTTTATATATATATATCTCGTGGGTGCACTGATCCACCGACCAGATATATATAAAGACTGACAGCCTTACGGGAGAATGTGTCGCTCGAAAAATACGGTGTTGTCTACCGCTCTCTAGGATAGATTTTGGCTGGAGTAAGAAACAGAAGGCCAACGACGGTATCTCGTCGGTGCAGAAGACCACTAAGGAAC
>NW_027489915.1:0-20173 GCF_050948215.1 Halictus rubicundus | reverse complement strand
GCACGCACAACGCACCCGCAACTCGCTTACATGCAAACACGCCGAGCTGCTTCGAGCACAATTTCGCTTCGAAATCTTTTCAACATGTATAAATTCGAAATTATTCACCCTTCTCGATCCGGAACGTTGAAACGCGACGAACCGGTCATCTGTCACTTGCCAACATTTCGTTGCGACTGCTTGTCGAATAAAATACGTTTCGCGTGTATCACCAATGTCGTTTATTATCGTTTATAGTCGGTTCGAGGTTCAAAGAAATCGACATTCGTTTTGCTTCGTGGCAAGCGGCCACGACTGGAGCCTGGCAATATCTGGCACCAATCAAAATAATCGATGCCCAGGACGCATGCGTCTGGCGTCGCTTACTTATCAACGAAGCGTCGCGATAAGATTTACGAGGGACGTTATAACATTGAAGAAATACAGGTCTTTGAAACTCGAACCCGTGTACATTCGTCACCTGTAAACGAAAAATATAATTGTTAACCAAAATCTAATTACGCTTCACTTTTGTTACGTCACTCGATTGAATTTACCTTTGATTGATTTCAAGATTAATATGGTATTTAATAATAATTAGTGGATTACAATGGCTGCCGGTGAAATAGTCCGCTTTGTAATGCGTATTAAATTAATTTCAACTTGATAATCAATCCGTGTGAATAATGCGCTGTATTTCATTCACGCCATTTTATAAACATCAATCATAATCCTTTCACGATTCAATTCATTAGTAGAATTAAAAATTATTTCCCTGAAGGTTGTTGAAACATCAGTGGTTATAATTTTCAGGGAGTTTCATAAATACTTAAACTGTCGATTAAAATTTCTCGTGTGAAAACAATCTTTGGGGAAGATATTTTTGTTTATAAAATTGATCTGATTATTTACTGCGGAAGTAACTGACATTCGAAGGCATTTCAGATTTTGAGAAGCATAAAATAAAATTGAGAAAAAGCCTCGTCATCCATAATAATTTTAAGGGTCAAGGGTAAAAGGAATTTATACATACTGTAACAGACCTGGCTGCGCCAGGCCTGTTCCGAGCCGAACGCGGCCGACGGATACCGAGATCCGCCGGCACCCGCGAGCGCCCCTGCCATGATGGAACCCGCCATGATGAAATACCGTCGCGCCGGATACAGGACGACGCCGGAAAAGTCGGCCGCAAACCGTACCGCACCGCACCCCCTCGCCTAGAAGACGAGAGAGACCAGCCGGAAAACGGCCTCTTTGGCTTTCCGCCACGCTCGCGAAAAGACGTACGTTCCGATCCGATTTCTAGCCGCCGATACCGACCGCCCGATCACGACCGGAATCGCCCTTTTACGACGCCGAGAAGCCGCCCGCTGAATACGACTCACGAGAGTGTATTTATACCCGCGAAATAGTAATCGCGAGTGTGCCGAATTTTTCCGCGACCCGCGAACCCCGAATACGCCGCTGCGTACTGGACCACCTGGAGGGCCGACCCGAACGCCGAGCGATCGAGACCCGAATCGCGACCTCCGACCACCGAAACGCGAAGCCGGGACAGTGACGAACATTTTGAATACTCGTGTCGTTAATCACCCTTGCTCGACCGTCCGCGTCCCGCCGCAACCCTCGCGTTATCCCGTCGCGAACCCTGGCACGGCGAGCCAAATCCATCCGCGAGGAACCCGTTGTTTCGAGGTCCGCCGGGAAACGGACCCGTTACATGGCGCCCGAACAGGGACAGTGTAACTACGTGGGACAGGCTGGATTACGCCCACGTGGGAGTTTTCGAGGTTAATTGTGCCGCGGAGTGAAGTGAAACTAGACGCGCGTGCGCCGCCTAGTGCTATCCCGCCGCGACAGTGCCGGTACACGCGCGCCGCCTGCCGCCACCACGACGAAGCAGGATCGCGGACCGAACGTCGGACAAGCGCGAACGTTCTAATTACCGCATCGAGGAAGTCGGGGCGGATGCACCGAGGAACACCCGCGAGCAGCAGTACCAGCCGGATCACCGACAGATCACCATCACCCGGGACACCAGAACAGCGGGGCCAACGTTGAGCCGAGTGCATTGAACGTCTGACGGGCGACCTATACAGGATGACGGAACCCGGGGTGCAGACGCGGAAAATGCTATCCGCCGCCGCGACGGTTCGAGAAGCCGGACCCGCTCCGCAACATTGACCGGATCCGGAAAAGCGATTTCACCACCGACGGGAAAGACCCGCACGCGTTCCTGGAACGCGTGGAGGAGATCCAGACAACGTATGCGATTCCAGACGAGGACGTACTCCGGGCCGCGCCTGAAATGTAACGCGGACGAGCGCAGGCTTGGTACCGGAGCGAACGGGAGGAAATTGCTACCTGGGACGAGTTCAGGCGGGCATTCCTCCGAGCCCACACGTCACCACAGACCCGCTATCAACACGAACGTGCCGCCCGGGAACGAAGACAGCGGGACGACGAGCCGTTCACGGATTTCGTGACGGATATCACCACGCTGATGCGACGAGCCCAGCTACCACCGTCCGAGAGACTCGAGCTGCTGCACGAGAATATGCGGACGAAGTTCCGATATCTCCTACCCCGGGGATCCGTACCGGACGTGAGGACGCTCCGCGAGTGAGTCCAGGAGCTTGAGCGCATCGAAGAGCAGGAGAGACGGCCGCGCCGAACCCCGACCTACGCCGCCACGACCGAACCGACCTCGACGACCACGAGCCGCGCCCCGCCGTCGGGACAGGCTCACCACGCCGCCCAGCTCCCCGGGCTGGTGGACCCCGACGCCGTCACCGCCGCCGCGGGCCAACCAGGGAACCCGCCGTCGCAGGACGAGGAGGAGGCGCCGAGCGGGTCGCGCCGAACGCCAGCACGCAACCCTGAGTCACTGGTCGGACCCCCTCCCACCGGATGCCCTGGGGAGGCCAGTAGGACCGGACCCCGTCGGGGCGCAGCCCGCCCTCACCGCAGCGGTCTGGACCATAACCGAGCCGCCCCCGCCGGAGCGGACACTGCGCCCGGTGCCAGCGCCGAGGCGCCTACCGACGGCCGCCGCCACGCAGACGATCGGGGTCCAAACTGAGGACGCCCCGCCGACCTCGACACTCACCGCAGCCGCGCCAGCCCGGACCCGACCGACCCAGAGGCCGACCCGGGGGTCCGCGACACGGCACCGCCCGGCGAGACCGACGAGGGCAGAGGACGGGGGACCCCCCCAACGGGGGCTACGCTATCCGCGACGCAGACTGTCGCAACCTGCGGTGGGATCCGATCCCCTTTCACGGACCGCCCCCGACCTACCCCAGCGTCTGGTTTACGCTGTCGACGGGCCGACAGGCTGAGGTGCCGCTGCGCCTGGTCGCCCAACGCAGAGCGTACGTGACGATCCCGCCCGGCTTCGAACGCTGGAGGCTGCTGTTCGGGAGCGACGGCCGCCTGCTGCGTTGTTTCCGCCGCCCGCCGTCCATCCGGATCCCGGATGAGCCGGCCCTACCACGCCCACGTCGCCAACCCGGACGCTGCCACGACAGTGAATAGACACAACAGTGGAACAGTGGACAAGGTGCGCGAGGACGTGGCCCCACGGGGCACCCGCGACTTCACCCCGGCGGGGGTGAACGAACGCTAAACGTAGGTTAGGCTAGGTTAAGTAATGTTAAGTGTACAGTGTCGCGTAGTTTAAGTGTAGCAAGTAAGGTCCCGTCCTGCCGAAGTAAAAGGACCGTCTCGCGCTCGCCGCCGTGACGTAAGGGGGGGGGGGGGTAACAGACCTGGCTGCGCCAGGCCTGTTCCGAGCCGAACGCGGCCGACGGATACCGAGATCCGCCGGCACCCGCGAGCGCCCCTGCCATGATGGAACCCGCCATGATGAAATACCGTCGCGCCGGATACAGGACGACGCCGGAAAAGTCGGCCGCAAACCGTACCGCACCGCACCCCCTCGCCTAGAAGACGAGAAAGACGAGCCGGAAAACGGCCTCTTTGGCTTTCCGCCACGCTCGCGAAAAGACGTACGTTCCGATCCGATTTCTAGCCGCCGATACCGACCGCCCGATCACGACCGGAATCGTCCTTTTGCGACGCCGAGAAGTCGCCCGCTGAATACGACTCACGAGAGTGTAT
Organism: Halictus rubicundus; assembly: GCF_050948215.1. NCBI lineage: Eukaryota > Metazoa > Arthropoda > Insecta > Hymenoptera > Halictidae > Halictus > Halictus rubicundus. Next base: position 16,072 of record NW_027489915.1, on the reverse strand, counting down.
TTATACCCGCGAAATTGTAATCGCGAGTGTGCCGAATTTTCCCGCGACCCGCGAACCCCGAATACGCCGCTGCGTACTGGACCACCTGGAGGGCCGACCCGAACGCCGAGCGATCGAGACCCGAATCGCGACCGCCGACCACCGAAATGCGAAGCCGGGACAGTGACGAACATTTTGAATACTCGTGTCGTTAATCACCCGTGCTCGACCGTCCGCGTCCCGCCGCAACCCTCGCGTTATCCCGTCGCGAACCCTGGCTCGGCGAGCCAAATCCGTCCGCGAGGAACCCGTTGTTTCGAGGTCCGCCGGGAAACGGAGCCGTTACAATACTTTACATATACCCAAGAGTACCATAATTTTCTGAATTTCCAAGGTGGGGATCCAAGTTCAGGAAATTGTACGAACTTCTCAATTTCTAAATTCTAATTTCGTCAGATGTATCGTGTATCTTTCTACTGAACATTCGCTTAAAAAATACGATTCACCCCCTTCTACCCCCAAGTGATTCCCTAATCCTAACCCTAACCCTAACCCTAAACCTTTTTTATGAGGAAATGTAATGTAACGCACATAACCCGAAATTAATCACGACTTGGCGTGACGTTTTATAGCGACTGAATTACGGAGAAGAAAATATAAATCTCCAACATGTTCAACATTCACCATTAGTGCATGGTAAATGTCAACATTTACCGGTGTAAGTCAGAAATAAGGGTATTTAGCAAATATTTCGGACATACACCAAGCGACTATGTGAATGTTGACATTCACCGGTGAAAGTCGACATTCTCCAGATTTCGGTGTTTCACTGTAACATATACATCATTTGGATATTACAGACATAGAGATCGCAGAAAATACACGGAGAATAGTGTATATGTCACAGTGAAACACCGACAGTGAAACCATGCACTAATGGTGAATGTTGAACATGTTGGAGATTTATATTTTCTTCTCCGTAATTCAGTCGCTATAAAACGTCACGCCAAGTCGTGATTAATTTCGGGTTATGTGCGTTACGTTACATTTCCTCATAAAAAAGGTTTAGGGTCAGGGTTAGGGTTAGGGTTAGGATTAGGGAATCACTTGGGGGTAGAAGGGGGTGAATCGACTTTCGTTTTTTTGACTCTTCTGTTTTGGACCTCCACCAGAGCATATCTGTGATTGTCGACATACACCGGACAGGGTTCCGAATATACAACAATGTAATAAAATATTCGATCTTTCACCGACGTATTTGGTATCTGTTGACATGCACCGGTAAAAGTCGACAGATACCAAATATGTATATTCGGACCCTGTCCGGTGTATGTCGACAATCACAGATATTGTCTGGTGGAGGTCCAAAACAGAAGAGTCAAAAAAACGAAAGTCGATTCACCCCCTTCTTCCCCCAAGTGATTCCCTAATCCTAACCCTAACCCTAACCCTAACCCTAACCCTAAACCTTTTTTATGAGGAAATGTAACGTAACGCACATAACCCGAAATTAATCACGACTTGGCGTGACGTTTTATAGCGACTGAATTACGGAGAAGAAAATATAAATCTCCAACATGTTCAACATTCACCATTAGTGCATGGTGAATGTCAACATTTACCGGTGTAAGTCAGAAATAAGGGTATTTAGCAAATATTTCGGACATACACCAAGCGACTATGTGAATGTTGACATTCACCGGTGAAAGTCGACATTCTCCAGATTTCGGTGTTTCACTGTAACATATACATCATTTGGATATTACAGACATAGAGATCGCAGAAAATACACGGAGAATAGTGTATATGTTACAGTGAAACACCGACAGTGAAACCATGCACTAATGGTGAATGTTGAACATGTTGGAGATTTATATTTTCTTCTCTTCTATTTTCCACCGATCCGTGTCAAAAACTTTTGGCCAAACTTTAATTGTTTATCAATCAACGATGCTCATACTCTTGCTCACTCTGTACAAAGCTTTTCAATTGCAACGAGACGTTCACGCAAGCTCTCACAGACCAACCGTCAAACCAAAATTTGCTTCCTAACAATCACGTTAATTTAAAAAAGTATCAAAAGTATAATAGTAATTTAATAGCGCTACACATGATCTGCGGTATTACGATGGGATACACGAACGATGACGCTCAAATTGAATTACTTTGAAAATGTATCGTCTTGATGATATCTTTAGATCCTGACGATGGAGGATCGATAGGCGAGAACGAATACCCTTTGGTGGTAGACTGCGGATCTTTATGCAAATTATCCCTTTTCCTGAGAATTCCAGACTGCGGATTTTATGCGTTTGTAATAGGAACAAGTAAAATGTATAATTGTAATGACGTTAGAAGAACTTGAGAATGTTATTACATTTGATGTACAAAATTTATTTAAAGAAGAAATATTATCTTCACTCGACCCGCGTTTCTTACGATTAATTTGGAAGCTTTCTGTTTCGCACACAGATCCGCAATCTGGTAATAATACATAACAATTGTAAAGCCAGGGGTCTGATCAATTTGACCCCGTTCTTACATACGTTCTAACAACTATTCTCGTTTTTACAATATATTACAATATTTACAATATATCTATATACAATTTACATACAATACATTTCCATACAATTCATTTACATACAATACACTGTCAATGCGGTCCCGAAAGGCCTTCTGGGTAATGGTCATTACGCTCGAGATAATGACCCAACCGGGGCGAACAGAAATATAGTTTCGAACACTGAAGCCCCGTCGACTCAAACCCTACACCCTGGTTTCGAATCTAGGGGCCAAACGTCCCCGGTCCCGTCCCGGTCTTCAGGCACCGCACTGACACATCCACTCGGTCAATTTACAGTATGTGCAGATTTTCACAGTTTTTTAATTTCGAGTCCTCCTTGCCAAACAACCAAGTGAACACACGCTTGGCTTTCATACTGGCACGTACCACAGTTCTTGATGTATACCAGTGACCGCCGCCTGCGGCCCCGTTCGCGGCTCCGTTGTCCGCGTTCTTCAGCCGGATCTGGTGGAGTATCCCGACCAGCAGGTGATCTACGTTATGGTTTATGGCTACGGAGATTTCGGCGTACTTCACCTGGTGGGTGCACGCCATGCACTTGCCGTCTAACACGATGGAAAATTCAATCAGCGACCGTTTCACCCTTTCAGTTCGAGTAACTATTCTAAAAGTGGAGCGAACGACATCAGATTTGTGGGATGAATGGTTCATTGTGCGTGCGTGCGTGCGGGCGACCGGATCATGTTGCGACGGTCCGGCGCCGGTATGTTTGGAAAACTCGAGTGACTGAGGAGGCGTGAATGAAAAGTGTTTAGGTCTAAGAGATAGGAGAGTTTGTGTATTTCTAAGAATGAAAGCGACGGATGCAAGAAACAGAGTGCAAGCGAGACGAATGCAAGGGGGTGAAAGACTATAAAGCGTGGATGTTCGGGAAGAGCGGAGAGAGTAGAGTTGCGACTGCCTTGCGAGAAAGAGTGTTAATCGTGTCAGCGTTATTTCTTCTAAATATATTAATATTCAGTAAAGTGTTTCAAAGAGATTAATCTCCCCATTTCCCAAGATTCCTACACTATTGATTCTGAGGAACAGAAATTATTTATCACCCGGTCGGATGCTACTGAATTTCTCAACGGGTCTAATGTAGTTATGTACTTTTTGAAACGAAATCATGTGCTGAATAACTGAATACAAAGTGTAGAAATAAATGTAGAAGTCTGTGGTAATACATTAAGAGAAAAGTTTTCAATTTGCATGATCTAGATGAAAATATATTTAGGAGGATTTTGTAAGGACTCGACGGGACAGAATCTTCGAGGTTCTATCTAAGCAACGACGAAAAATTCCAACGTTCTGATGCACCGAAGAAGAATCGTCGAGGAACATCATTATCTGATCATTCGAGTAACTAGCTCATTTCTCTCCAAGGAAAATCCATTAGACGGGGCCAATGATTCACAGTTTCCAGACAATAGAGTTCACCGAGCCTTTTTGGTCAGTGGACGCTTAGAAGTTTAATCGCGAGATTAACCCCGTATGTATTATGAAAATGGCCCTCCTATGGGCACGCAATATGTCTATGTCGAACGCAACAATGTAGCCGGAGCCATCGAGAGCTTCTTCTATTCGTATCAAATTCTTTGGAGCGGAGCGACGTGAATGGTCGACTGAAGAATATTGACGATACATTACAACGGTGGACACAAAGGTGACGAATTCCGAACGCTGAATAAGCTGGAGGAATTTTCTGCATCCGTGGTATGTAGAAAAATCTATTTCATGTTGATCCCTTGCTGTGCGATTACTTTTAATAGCTGTCTAATTTAATAGAAGAAAAAGAAAGTGTATATCTACCGTATACTTGTATTTTCTCTAGTAGTTAACAATTGGTAACAGAAATGTAGAATTCTGAGTAGAATTTAAATAGAGCATATTATAGTGCGCCAGCTAAATTTGTACAGTATATCGCATATAAAAATACATTTTACATGTTAAAAAGTTCTTCGTGCCAATAAGGATTCAATTTGTACATATAGTGTACGATCTAAACAAAAATCATTTTGAATTGTAAAATTTACAAACAGAGATCCCTCATGGTAAAACGCTCAAACTTGTCGACAAATATCATCGACAGATAATATAAATTTCTTCGGTTCTGCATTACCAACACTGTTACCCACTGTAGAAAATGTTTCGGTATGATAGAGAACTCTAGCACCGACAAGACACTGTTAATATAGAATTAAAATCACTATAAACATTGCATCTTATCGGCTTTTCTGTCTAGGTCTGGTACAATTCCTGTGTGGCGCCCAATGTTGCCGAAACTTCACGAATTTAGACATATTAGCAAGAACTGCAATAATCTGTATACTTAACCCACTATGTTACCATCGTTACCATGTGCGATAACGCGGTTACTCACGGTGCCATCTACGTTACATGTAAACATTTATATTGTATTTTAACACAATCATTTTATGTAAGAATGAACAATGAATAAATAAAGACAATGTAATGAAAAGAAATATCCGCGTTATATTTATTGCACCTTCAATTTTTCCCGAACTTCCGACCCGTCGTAGAGTTGTTCCTGAATTTCTAAATTTTCTAATTTTCGTGCCACCTCTTTTACTATCATATTCTCCTAATACAAAACTCAATTTTTCGAAAAATTCGCGAAAAATTTCAACCGCCTGGCATGCGTTAACTTGTACTACTGAAATTCGGATACCTCCTTCGATATCATTTCTCCTAATACAAAAGTTAAAATTTCCGAAATTTTTCGGATTTTCGACCGTCTGACTTGTCGTTGACTTGTACCACTTAATTTCCGAGAATTTTCGAGCGTCTGACTCGACGTTGACTTGTACTACTGAAATTCGGACACCTCCTTTGATATCATGTTCTCCTAATACAAAGTTGGATTTTCAGAATTTTCGAAAGTTTTCGCAATTTTTCGAACTTATACTAGGAGAACATGATACCAAAAGAGATGGCACAGAATTTTCGTGGCAGGGTGCGGAAAAAAGAACACATTAACTGTTGTAACTAATATTCTGTATTTTTCATCAAATAAATTACAATTTTAAAGGTGTACATATAAAATAGAACAAAATAGAACTAAAATATTTCGTGTATGTGGGCCGCGTTTGCATGCATGTCGAAGGTAGAGTACAGGCGATTGCAACGGCACGAAGACAGTGGAAAAATCCACTGAAAACTATTTCGGAATATTAGTATTAGCAACAACTGAATATTCCATATACTTCTTTTTTACTACGGGTGTATAATATGATTTGACAAGAACAAACCATACACGATGCTTCGATTTAAATATTGAATATGACATTTATAAAGCCTGCTTTTACGTATCAAAAAAAGTACCTATTCTATATGCACCGTGAACGCGCAATTTAGTAATGTTAATTCTTACGCCTTCCTGATGTAGATGAAATCGGTATAAAGATATAAAACGGTCATATATGTAAGCTAAGATTTAATCCGTCACTGTATATATTGTTCATGCAAATACTCATATGTTCAAATTATTGATAAAACGAACGTCGAAAAACGAAAAACGAACGAGACGATAAAAGGACGAGCAGTCTCGTCAGGTCGGACACCGGAGAAAGACGCGTTGTTAATAAATGATTTAATGTTTTACGTCTGTTTAAATTCCTTACAAATTCAGAAGTGGGATCGAGGCAACCGTTTTGCAATTTCTTGTCGGTCTTGTCGGTCGAAGTTTAAGTTACGTGACGGACGTTTGTGTGAAGTGTGCATTCCGATTAAAAAATGAATTGTTCCCTTACGGTGTCGGAACTGAAGGAGAAGCTGAAAACCAAGAATTTGCAATCGACCGGTACGAAAGCCGAGCTGTTAAAACGGTTACTGAATGCTAATGTCACAGCGGAAGAATTAGCCATGACAGAGGTCGACACAGAACCGCTGCCGGGGTCGACCAACGAGACTCAAAACCAACCCGATACGAGAGGGCTGGACGAGATAACCATCCGTGAATTAGACGTTTTAAGAAGAGAACGAGATGTTATCGCTCGGGAGAATGAGCTGCTTAGGAGAGAATTGGCGTTATTACGGGAGACGCCAAGCTCGGAAACAATCCCATCTGGATGGACGAGAGTGAAAAAGTGGCAAGAGTTAAAAGACATAGTGGGTGAATTTAGTGGAAGCAGTAACGACTTTGGTCGGTGGGAGAAACAGGTGAGAGGACTCCTGTCGACGTACGAGTTGGACAACCACCAAGCGAAAGCTTTAGTGTGTAGCAGATTGACAGGTCGTGCATTGAAGTGGTATCACTCAAGAATAGACTGCGTAGACTTAACTGCCCACGAGCTTTTGAGAGAGTTGAAGAGACTGTACGGGCAACGACCGGATCCATTATGTTTGAGACGTGAGCTTGAAGCGAGGAGAAGTGGGGCGTGGAAGAATCTTTCACCGATTATGTGCACGATAAGACAATCCTTGCAAATCGAGTACCTGTTTCGGAAACAGAATTATTCAGCTACGTCGTCGATGGTATACCGAATAGGGAGTTGCAAATACAGGAAAGGTACAGCGTTATGAGTCCGTGGACGAAATACTGACGGCTTTCACGAACGTAAAGTTGCCGGCGGGAAGACTACGACTTTCGGAGGGAGTTTCGCTGTCCGGAAAAGTCGTGTCATCAGATGGGTCTGGTAGACCACCCATACGAAGACCATCGCCGAAGGAGGGACTAGGATCAGCGAGCACCGGGCGGAGATGCTTCAATTGCAACAAGCCAGGTCACTTCTCAGCCGAATGTACGAGACCAGTGAGAGAGAGGGGATCCTGTTTCACGTGCGGAAAGATGGGTCATCGAGCGAATCAATGCAACGCACAGACAACGAGGAACGACGTCAACTACATCGCGCGCGGGCGAAAAGAAGGCGATGATTTTCGGCGAGCGGTAGAAATACAGATAAGTAGCGAGTGCGGTAGTTTCAGTTCAAAAGTAAACGCACTTATCGATTCGGGAAGTCCGATTTCTTTTGTTAAAGAGAATTGCGTTCCGAGAACATGTTTTACAGCCGATCGCGTTTCAGATAGGTTTCACGGGATTAACGGTAGCGACTTGAACGTGTTAGGAAAGACGCAAGCCACAATTATTTACGACACGGAAAAATATTGCGTTATGTTGAGAGTTGTACCAGACGAAACGATGAAAAACTCTTTAGTTTTAGGACGCGATTTCATGAAAATTGCCAACTTATCGTTGAGTAGAGAGGAAACAGTAGAACGCGATGATATAGCCGATATTATGAACATTGAGGTAGATCAGGGTAATACGTGCATCAGCGCCGATGACATGCGTTTTGACGAGAACCTTTCTAATGAAGTAAAGACACGAGCGCGGGAGTTATTTAGTAAAATGTACATTAACGCACAAAGACCTGTGGAGCCAAGTGTAGAAAACACAATGAAATTAACACTTACGAGCGACAAACCCTTTTCATTTTCACCTCGTAGATTATCGTATGACGAGAAAAACAAATTGCGTGGTATCCTCGATGGATTATTGGAAAAAGGGATAATTAGGGAGAGCACATCCGAGTACGCGTCTCCTATCGTTCTAACGAAGAAAAAGAACGGGGAAATTAGAATGTGTGTAGATTTCCGTACATTGAATAAAATCACGATCCGCGATAACTTTCCGCTGCCATTAATCGAAGACCAATTAGATTTGCTGGAAGGGAAAAAGTATTTTACCACCCTCGATTTAAAGGATAGATTTTTCCATGTCAAGATGCACGAAGACTCGATTAAATTTACATCTTTTGTAACACCTTCCGGGCAATACGAATACACGAGGATGCCATTCGGGTTAAAGGGCGCGCCTCTTAAATTCCAACGCTACGTCACTGAAATCTTTAAAGAACTAATCAACGACGGCGAAATATCTGTTTATTTGGATGATTTTCTCATCGCGACCGAGACTATAGAGCACCATTTAGAAGTCCTTGGAAAAGTATTTAAACTACTGACAGTGAATCTTTTGAATTTACGGTTAGATAAATGCAGATTTCTCCAAACAAAACTCGATTATTTGGGTTACACGGTAACAAGCGAAGGAATCAGGCCGACAGAACGAGGCCTCGAGGCGGTAAAAAAATTCCCATTTCCGCGAAACGTTCGAGAGGTGCAGGGATTTTTGGGCTTGAGTTCATACTTTCGGAAATTTATTGAGGGTTTCTCCATCCTCGCGAAGCCCCTATACGATCTTACGAGGAAGGATGCAAAGTTTCAGTTTGCCGAAAAAGAAAAACAAGCGTTCGAGACGCTTAAGAATCGATTGTTAAGCGCGCCGATATTAAGTATTTATTCTCCACAAGACGAGACCGAGTTGCACTGTGATGCGAGCGCGTCCGGGTTCGGTGCTATCCTGTTACAAAGGAAGGCCGATAAGAAGCTACACCCAGTGTTGTACTTTTCTAAACGCACGACTGAGATTGAATCACGCTATCACAGTTTTGAGTTAGAAACGCTAGCAATCGTTTCTGCTCTCCGACGTTTCCGAACATATTTACTAGGAAGAAAGTTTAAGATAGTTACGGATTGCCAAGCTCTTAGTCTGACGCTAAATAAAAAAGAGACGAATCCCCGAATTGCACGTTGGGTGCTTGAAATGCAAAATTACGATTACGAGCTAGAGCATAGGGCCGGTTCGCGTATGCTCCATGTAGACACGTTAAGTCGTCAGGTTTTTGTGATTGAAGACAATTCGTTCGATAGAAATTTAGCGCTATGCCAAAATGACGATAAAGTTATCGGGAAAATTCGTACGGAATTAGAAAATTCAGAAAATAAATTGTACGAAATGAGAGACGGTCTAGTATACCGGAAGCATCAGGATAGAATTTTGTTTTACGTGCCGAGCACTTTAGAATCAAGTATTATGTACAAGTACCACAATGAGATGGGACACGTCGGAATTGAAAAAACGGTGCGAAACATTACGGATAGTTATTGGTTTCCAGATATGAAATCCAAGATCGAGAAACACATTCGCGGCTGTTTGAAATGTATCGCATACACGCCGAACTGCGGAAAGTTAGAGGGAACCTTGCACTGTATACCGAAGGGTGATAAACCTTTCGATACCCTACACATCGACCATTTAGCTCCTGTTTCAAGAGCACATAAATCGGGTTACAAATATATATTTGTTGTAATCGACGCGTTCACCAAATATATAAAAATGTACGCCACTAAGACTAAGAACACCGCTGAAGTCATAAAGTGTCTAAAATCGTATTTCGAGCATTATAGTCGACCGCTGCGCATAGTTTCGGACCGAGGAAGTAGTTTTATGTCTCACGAATTCAATGAGTTCACACAAGAATATCATATACAGCATGTTAAGATAGCGACCGCTTCTCCTCAGGCGAACGGGCAGGTCGAGAGATATAACCGCACAATTTTACCGATGATCGCCAAATTGATGAGTGAGCGTGGTGTGGTATGGTATAATGTATTGCGAGAGGTTCAATTTGCGTGTAATAATACTGTTTGTAAGTCTACCGACAAAAGTCCAAGCATGTTACTGTTTGGTATGCGACAACGTGGTGAGGTCATAGATGGGTTGCGTGATATGTTGGAGATTAGTGGAAAGATAAGTATTTCCCGTGATTTGAATAGCGTCCGAAAAGAAGCTAGTAACCGAATTCGAAAAAATCAGGAGTCGCAAAAACGCATTTTCGATAAAAGACATAAGGCTCCGAATAAATATAGGGTTAAAGATAAGGTGCTTATCAGAAATTACGATTGCACCCCAGGAGTGTCAACAAAAATAATTCCGCGGTTCAAAGGACCGTACGAGATCGATCGTGCATTAGTGCATGGTGAATGTCAACATTTACCGGTGTAAGTCAGAAATAAGGGTATTTAGCAAATATTTCGGACATACACCAAGCGACTATGTGAATGTTGACATTCACCGGTGAAAGTCGACATTCTCCAGATTTCGGTGTTTCACTGTAACATATACATCATTTGGATATTACAGACATAGAGATCGCAGAAAATACACGGAGAATAGTGTATATGTTACAGTGAAACACCGACAGTGAAACCATGCACTAATGGTGAATGTTGAACATGTTGGAGATTTATATTTTCTTCTCCGTAATTCAGTCGCTATAAAACGTCACGCCAAGTCGTGATTAATTTCGGGTTATGTGCGTTACGTTACATTTCCTCATAAAAAAGGTTTAGGGTCAGGGTTAGGGTTAGGGTTAGGATTAGGGAATCACTTGGGGGTAGAAGGGGGTGAATCGACTTTCGTTTTTTTGACTCTTCTGTTTTGGACCTCCACCAGAGCATATCTGTGATTGTCGACATACACCGGACAGGGTTCCGAATATACAACAATGTAATAAAATATTCGATCTTTCACCGACGTATTTGGTATCTGTTGACATGCACCGGTAAAAGTCGACAGATACCAAATATGTATATTCGGACCCTGTCCGGTGTATGTCGACAATCACAGATATGCTCTGGTGCAGGTCCAAAACAGAAGAGTCAAAAAAACGAAAGTCGATTCACCCCCTTCTGCCCCCAAGTGATTCCCTAATCCTAACCCTAACCCTAACCCTAAACCTTTTTTATGAGGAAATGTAACGTCGTAACGCACATAACCCGAAATTAATCACGACTTGGCGTGACGTTTTTTGGCGACTGAATTACGGAGAAGAAAATATAAATCTCCAACATGTTCAACATTCACCATTAGTGCATGGTGAATGTCAACATTTACCGGTGTAAGTCAGAAATAAGGGTATTTAGCAAATATTTCGGACATACACCAAGCGACTATGTGAATGTTGACATTCCCCGGTGAAAGTCGACATTCTCCAGATTTCGGTGTTTCACTGTAACATATACATCATTTGGATATTACAGACATAGAGATCGCAGAAAATACACGGAGAATAGTGTATATGTTACAGTGAAACACCGACAGTGAAACCATGCACTAATGGTGAATGTTGAACATGTTGGAGATTTATATTTTCTTCTCTTCTATTTTCCACCGATCCGTGTCAAAAACTTTTGGCCAAACTTTAATTGTTTATCAATCAACGATGCTCATACTCTTGCTCACTCTGTACAAAGCTTTTCAATTGCAACGAGACGTTCACGCAAGCTCTCACAGACCAACCGTCAAACCAAAATTTGCTTCCTAACAATCACGTTAATTTAAAAAAGTATCAAAAGTATAATAGTAATTTAATAGCGCTACACATGATCTGCGGTATTACGATGGGATACACGAACCATGACGCTCAAATTGAATTACTTTGAAAATGTATCGTCTTGATGATATCTTTAGATCCTGACGATGGAGGATCGATAGGCGAGAACGAATACCTTTTGGTGGTAGACTGCGGATCTTTATGCGTTTGTAATAGGAACAAGTAAAATGTATAATTGTAATGACGTTAGAAGAACTTGAGAATGTTATTACATTTGATGTACAAAATTTATTTAAAGAAGAAATATTATCTTCACTCGACCCGCGTTTCTTACGATTAATTTGGAAGCTTTCTGTTTCGCACACAGATCCGCAATCTGGTAATAATACATAACAATTGTAAAGCCAGGGGTCTGATCAATTTGACCCCGTTCTTACATACGTTCTAACAACTATTCTCGTTTTTACAATATATCTATATATAATTTACATACAATACATTTCCATACAATTCATTTACATACAATACACTGTCAATGCGGTCCCGAAAGGCCTTCTGGGTAATGGTCATTACGCTCGAGATAATGACCCAACCGGGGCGAACAGAAATATAGTTTCGAACACTGAAGCCCCGTCGACTCAAACCCTACACCCTGGTTTCGAATCTAGGGGCCAAACGTCCCCGGTCCCGTCCCGGTCTTCAGGCACCGCACTGACACATCCACTCGGTCAATTTACAGTATGTGCAGATTTTCACAGTTTTTTAATTTCGAGTCCTCCTTGCCAAACAACCAAGTGAACACACGCTTGGCTTTCATACTGGCACGTACCACAGTTCTTGATGTATACCAGTGACCGCCGCCTGCGGCCCCGTTCGCGGCTCCGTTGTCCGCGTTCTTCAGCCGAATCTGGTGGAGTATCCCGACCAGAAGGTGATCTACGTTGTGGTTGATGGCTACGGAGATCTCGGCGTACTTCACCTGGTGGGTGCACGCCATGCACTTGCCGTCTAACACGATGGAAAATTCAATCAGCGACCGTTTCACCCTTTCAGTTCGAGTAACTATTCTAAAAGTGGAGCGAACGACATCAGATTTGTGGGATGAATGGTTCATTGTGCGTGCGTGCGTGCGGGCGACCGGATCATGTTGCGACGGTCCGGCGCCGGTATGTTTGGAAAACTCGAGTGACTGAGGAGGCGTGAATGAAAAGTGTTTAGGTCTAAGAGATAGGAGAGTTTGTGTATTTCTAAGAATGAAAGCGACGGATGCAAGAAACAGAGTGCAAGCGAGACGAATGCAAGGGGGTGAAAGACTATAAAGCGTGGATGTTCGGGAAGAGCGGAGAGAGTAGAGTTGCGACTGCCTTGCGAGAAAGAGTGTTAATCGTGTCAGCGTTATTTCTTCTAAATATATTAATATTCAGTAAAGTGTTTCAAAGAGATTAATCTCCCCATTTCCCAAGATTCCTACACTATTGATTCTGAGGAACAGAAATTATTTATCACCCGGTCGGATGCTACTGAATTTCTCAACGGGTCTAATGTAGTTATGTACTTTTTGAAACGAAATCATGTGCTGAATAACTGAATACAAAGTGTAGAAATAAATGTAGAAGTCTGTGGTAATACATTAAGAGAAAAGTTTTCAATTTGCATGATCTAGATGAAAATATATTTAGGAGGATTTTGTAAGGACTCGACGGGACAGAATCTTCGAGGTTCTATCTAAGCAACGACGAAAAATTCCAACGTTCTGATGCACCGAAGAAGAATCGTCGAGGAACATCATTATCTGATCATTCGAGTAACTAGCTCATTTCTCTCCAAGGAAAATCCATTAGACGGGGCCAATGATTCACAGTTTCCAGACAATAGAGTTCACCGAGCCTTTTTGGTCAGCGGACGCTTAGAAGTTTAATCGCGAGATTAACCCCGTATGTATTATGAAAATGGCCCTCCTATGGGCACGCAATATGTCTATGTCGAACGCAACAATGTAGCCGGAGCCATCGAGAGCTTCTTCTATTCGTATCAAATTCTTTGGAGCGGAGCGACGTGAATGGTCGACTGAAGAATATTGACGATACATTACAACCGTGGACACAAAGGTGACGAATTCCGAACGTTAATTCTTACGCCTTCCTGATGTAGATTGAAATCTGTATAAAGATATAAAACGGTCATATAAATACAATTTCCGATCCATCGATTAAATTGAAAGGTAATATGCTCACAAAGTATAAATCAATACGATTACGAAAAATATTACTAAATCTATACAGGTTCATACTTGACCAAATAAAGAATCATACAAAAGAAACTCCAAAAACAAATGTACAGAATATTAAATAAACATTACCATAAAACTGCTGTATGATCATATTAAGCTGTTTTCCGATTGGGAAGGACAGTCAACTTTTTGCGTTTGAGTCGCGCAGCATTCTTCCGTTCGTATTATCGGCTCGCCGTCTAACTTTTCCAACGTCGGTAAGCGTCGAGCGACCTCTGACCTCCACTGCTCCAACTAAAAAGAACGAATATTAAAAGTTAATCAAATTATACAATTTTCAAATGAAAAAGGTAGCTGTAAAGTACCTCGACGCTTTCGTACAGCGGATTACCAACGAATACGAGGTCCTGGAGGTTCGCGAGTTCCTGAAGCCTGTTGAACTCGTTCCAGTCTCTCACCAAGTTGTTCGACATGTAAAGGACACGAAGATTTCTCATCGCGTTGATTCCCTTTATTTTCTCGATCAGGTTGTAAGAAATCCAAAGCTCCTCCAACGTGTCCCCTAAAGGCTCCAAGCCGGAGAATCCTTTAATTATGTTACGACCCAGCGATAGGACCCTCAGGTTCTTCAATGTTCCGATCCCTGTGTCAAATGAGAGAAGTTTAATTAGACGGGATGTTTTAAAGGAATCTATACAAGCTGTTTTCTTGGAACCTAATGAAGATTAACACCACTTCCTATTTCAAAAAATATTTAAGGCCTTGCTATGCCCTTAGCACTAAAATAATGAATACCGTTCTAAAAGATTGGCCCCTTTGGATCGTTTAAGTTAAAAAGGAAGTTTTGATGATTTCATTAGATTCTGAGGAAGCGATTAACGTTGAATTGTATCCAGATAAAACGGAACGCTCAAGTTAAATGAAAATAAAGGCGACCTGAATTCAAGAGGATGATCGCAATACGAAACGGCGCAAGATCTGCGTTCAATCGAATTTCCAGGCGATCGAGTTACATTAATTGAGCCACAGTTACGTGTCAAGGGAGTAAAGTCGCGTTCATCAGAGTCTGGCACTATTTCGCGCAGCCCGGAAGACGTTGGGGGCGCTGCGAGCTCCTCAGACTCCCTACTCCACTACTCAGTCCCCACTTTGTAGACTGCGAGATTAATATACGCGGTAGAACAAAAGTACAGATTAATAGGCAGAAGAAGTGGGTAGGAAATGAGTGGCGAAAATGGGCTTCATTTACGAATTTTTATCTTAGGAACTGTTTGTCCGATTGCGCTAAATTTTTTTTTGTTTTATTTAGAAAGGATTGGACTATAGTAATATAATTTTTTCAACCTCGATAATTAACTGTATAATGTCGGAAAATGTAAATGAATTCTTTCTTTACGTTTTTAGTTGAAAAATGTAAATGAAGCGACCATGGTGTGTGGGAACGAGGGAATTTTCGGACGCGGAAATTCCATCCTTCCCAAGTGCATGCCATAGGAGGTCGGGTTGAGGGCCAGGTCATTTAAGTGACGATTGCCAGAACCTTTCGCTATTTAAATTCGAAATACTTTGACACACCGCGTATTTGGTTGCGAATGCCGCTGCCGGACATGGCGTCACATCAGTCCGCTCCGCGCATGCGTAGTGCATTGGGAAGGGAGCCAATAAGAGCGAAGATGCGCAGAACGAACGTAAATTGGTTTCTGAACGATGCCAGACTCTGATGAAAGCGACGTTAGGATGGCCAGCATCTGCGGTCCATTTATCGTGCTTCGTAATGGAATTGCGCATGCATTATTATCTGTCCTGTCGAACGCCCGTCTTATTCATTATCCTCGTTCCCTTTCCCCCGTTCCGACCAAACTGAGAATCGCTTTCTCGTTGCGGATGTAAAATGTTTAACAGTGAATCTCGGGAGTAATATTTATTGCGAAAAAACGAATTAAAATTCAACCCTCCGTAAAATATCCTTGAAGCCCCACATTCATTATTTCTATTCTTTAATTCCCGTTTCATTCTCTCATTTTACTGAGGTAGGGACATTTTTGTTAAAGAATTCTACTACCGCCGTGTAAACGAAAAATTTCATCACCTGCAATTCTT
>NW_027489914.1:0-20192 GCF_050948215.1 Halictus rubicundus | reverse complement strand
CTCTATCCTCTATCCCTATCCTATCCTCTATCCTATCCTATCCTATCCTCTATCCTATCCTATCCTATCCTATCCTATCCTCTATCCTATCCTATGATCTATCCTATCCTATCGTCTATCCTATCCTCTATCCTATCCTATTCCTCTATCCTATCCATCCTCTATCCTATCCTATCCTCTATTCTATCCTGATCCTCTATCCTATCCTATCCTCTATCCTCTATCCCTATCCCTATCCTCTATCCTATCCTATCCTATCCTATCCTATCCTCTATCCTATCCTATCCTCTATCCTATCCTATCCTCTATCGTATCCTATCCTCTATCCTATCCTATCCTCTATCCTATCCTATCCTCTATCCTATCCTATCCTCTATCCTATCCTATCCTCTATCCTATCCTATTCCTCTATCCTATCCTATCCTCTACCTATCCTATCCTCTATTCTATCCTATCCTCTATCCTATCCTATCCTCTATCCTATCCTATCCTATCCTCTATCCTATCCTATCCTATCCTATCCTATCCTCTATCCTATCCTATCCTCTATCCTATCCTATCCTCTATCGTATCCTATCCTCTATCGTATCCTATCCTCTATCCTATCCTATCCTCTATCCTATCCTATCCTATCCTCTATCCTATCCTATCCTATCCTATCCTCTATCCTATCCTATGATCTATCCTATCCTATCGTCTATCCTATCCTCTATCCTATAATATTCCTCTATCCTATCCTATCCTCTATCCTATCCTATCCTCTATTCTATCCTATCCTCTATCCTATCCTATCCTCTATCCTATCCTATCCTATCCTATCCTCTATCCTATCCTATGATCTATCCTATCCTATCGTCTATCCTATCCTCTATCCTATAATATTCCTCTATCCTATCCTATCCTCTATCCTATCCTATCCTCTATTCTATCCTATCCTCTATCCTATCCTATCCTCTATCCTATCCTATCCTATCCTCTATCCTATCCTATCCTATCCTATCCTATCCTATCCTCTATCCTATCCTATCCTCTATCCTATCCTATCCTCTATCGTATCCTATCCTCTATCCTATCCTATCCTCTATCCTATCCTATCCTCTATCCTATCCTATCCTCTATCCTATCCTATCCTCTATCCTATCCTATTCCTCTATCCTATCCTATCCTCTATCCTATCCTATCCTCTATTCTATCCTATCCTCTATCCTATCCTATCCTCTATCCTATCCTATCCTATCCTCTATCCTATCCTATCCTATCCTATCCTATCCTATCCTCTATCCTATCCTATCCTCTATCCTATCCTATCCTCTATCGTATCCTATCCTCTATCCTATCCTATCCTCTATCCTATCCTATCCTCTATCCTATCCTATCCTCTATCCTATCCTATCATCTATCCTATCCTATCCTCTATCCTATCCTATCGTCTATCCTATCCTCTATCCTATCCTATCCTCTATCCTATCCTATCCTCTATCCTATCCTATCTTCTATCCTATCCTACCCTCTATCCTATCAAATCCCCTACCCTATCCTCTGTCCTATCCTATCCTCTATCCTATCCTATCCTCTATCCTATCCTATCCTCTATCCTCTATCCTATACTATCCTCTATCCTATCCTATCCTCTATCCTATCCTATCGTCTATCCTATCCTCTATCCTATCCTATCCTCTATCCTATCCTATCCTCCATCCTATCCTATCCTCTATCCTATCCTATCCTCTATCCTATCCTATCCTCTATCCTATCCTATCCTCTATCCTCTATCCTATACTATCCTCTATCCTATCCTATCCTCTATCCTATCCTATCCTCTATCGTATCCTATCCTCTATCCTATCCTATCCTCTATCCTATCCTATCCTCTATCCTATCCTATCCTCTATCCTATCCTATCCTCTATCCTATCCTATCCTCTATCCTATCCTATCCTCTATCCTATCAAGTCCCCTATCCTATCCTCTATCCTATCCTATCCTGTATCCTATCCTATCCTCTATCCTCTATCCTATCCTATCCTCTTTCCTATCCTATCCTCTATCCTATATTCTATCCTATCCTATCCTCTATCCTATCAAATCCCCAATCCTATCCTCTATCCTATCCTATCATCTATCCCCTATCCTATCCAATCCTCTATCCTATCCTATCCTCTATCCTATCAAATCCCCTATCCTATCCTCTGTCCTATCCTATCCTCTATCCTATCCTATCATCTATCCTATCCTATCCTCTATCCTATCCTATCGTCTATCCTATCCTCTATCCTATCCTATCCTCTATCCTATCCTATCCTCTATCCTATCCTATCTTCTATCCTATCCTACCCTCTATCCTATCAAATCCCCTTCCCTATCCTCTGTCCTATCCTATCCTCTATCCTATCCTATCCTCTATAGTATCCTATCCTCTATCCTATCCTATCCTCTATCCTCTATCCTATTCTATCCTCTATCCTATCCTATCCTCTATCCTATCCTATCGTCTATCCTATCCTCTATCCTATCCTATCCTCTATCCTATCCTATCCTCCATCCTATCCTATCCTCTATCCTATCCTATCCTCTATCCTATCCTATCCTCTATCCTATCCTATCCTCTATCCTATCCTATCCTCTATCCTCTATCCTATCCTATCCTCTATCCTATCCTATCCTCTATCCTATCCTATCCTCTATCCTATCCTATCCTCTATCCTATCCTATCCTCTATCCTATCCTATCCTCTATCCTATCCTATCCTCTATCCTATCCTATCCTCTATCCTATCCTATCCTCTATCCTATCCTACCCTCTATCCTATCAAATCCTCTATCCTATCCTCTATCCTATCCTATCCTGTATCCTATCCTATCCTATCCTCTATCCTATCCTGTCGTCTATCCTATCCTCTATCCTATCCTATCCTCTATCCTATCCTATCCTCCATCCTATCCTATCCTCAATCCTATCCTTTCCTGTATCCTATCCAATCCTGTATCCTATCCTGTCCTCTATCCTATCCTATCCTCTATCACATCCTATCCTCTATCCTATCCTATCCTCTATCCTATCCTATCCTCTATCCTATCCTATCCTCTATCCTATCCTATTCCTCTATCCTATCCTATCCTCTATCCTATCCTACCCTCTATCCTATCAAATCCTCTATCCTATCCTCTATCCTATCCTATCCTGTATCCTATCCTATCCTATCCTCTATCCTATCCTGTCGTCTATCCTATCCTCTATCCTATCCTATCCTCTATCCTTTCCTATCCTCTATCACATCCTATCCTCTATCCTATCCTATCCTCTATCCTATCCTATCCTCTATCCTATCCTATCCTCTATCCTATCCTATTCCTCTATCCTATCCTATCCTCTATCCTATCCTATCCTCTATCCTATCCTATCCTCTATCCTATCCTATCCTCTATCCTATCCTATCCTCTATCCTATCCTATCCTCTATCCTATCCTATCCTCTATCCTATCCTATCCTCTATCCTATCCTATCCTCTATACTATCCTATCCTCTATCCTATCCTATCCTCTATCCTATCCTATCCTCTATCCTATCCTATCCTCTATCCTATCAAATACCCTATCCTATCCTCTATCCTATCCTATCCTGTATCCTATCCTATCCTATCCTCTATCCTATCCTGTCGTCTATCCTATCCTCTATCCTATCCTATCCTCTATCCTATCCTATCCTCCATCCTATCCTATCCTCAATCCTATCCTTTCCTGTATCCTATCCAATCCTGTATCCTATCCTGTCCTCTATACTATCCTATCCTCTATCCTAACCTATCCTCTATTCTAGCTTATCCTCTATCCTATCCTATGATCTATCCTATCCTATGGTCTATCCTATCCTCTATCCTATCCTATTCCTCTATCCTATCCTATCCTCTATCCTATCCTATCCTCTATTCTATCCTATCCTCTATCCTATCCTATCCTCTATCCTATCCTATCCTATCCTCTATCCTATCCTATCCTATCCTATCCTATCCCTATCCTCTATCCTATCCTATCCTCTATCCTATCCTATCCTCTATCCTATCCTATCCTCTATCCTATCCTATCCTCTATCCTATCCTATCCTCTATCCTATCCTATCCTCTATCCTATCCTATCCTCTATCCTATCCTATCCTCTATCCTATCCTATCCTCTATCCTATCCTACCCTCTATCCTATCAAATCCTCTATCCTATCCTCTATCCTATCCTATCCTGTATCCTATCCTATCCTATCCTCTATCCTATCCTGTCGTCTATCCTATCCTCTATCCTATCCTATCCTCTATCCTATCCTATCCTCCATCCTATCCTATCCTCAATCCTATCCTTTCCTGTATCCTATCCAATCCTGTATCCTATCCTGTCCTCTATCCTATCCTATCCTCTATCACATCCTATCCTCTATCCTATCCTATCCTCTATCCTATCCTATCCTCTATCCTATCCTATCCTCTATCCTATCCTATTCCTCTATCCTATCCTATCCTCTATCCTATCCTACCCTCTATCCTATCAAATCCTCTATCCTATCCTCTATCCTATCCTATCCTGTATCCTATCCTATCCTATCCTCTATCCTATCCTGTCGTCTATCCTATCCTCTATCCTATCCTATCCTCTATCCTTTCCTATCCTCTATCACATCCTATCCTCTATCCTATCCTATCCTCTATCCTATCCTATCCTCTATCCTATCCTATCCTCTATCCTATCCTATTCCTCTATCCTATCCTATCCTCTATCCTATCCTATCCTCTATCCTATCCTATCCTCTATCCTATCCTATCCTCTATCCTATCCTATCCTCTATCCTATCCTATCCTCTATCCTATCCTATCCTCTATCCTATCCTATCCTCTATCCTATCCTATCCTCTATACTATCCTATCCTCTATCCTATCCTATCCTCTATCCTATCCTATCCTCTATCCTATCCTATCCTCTATCCTATCAAATACCCTATCCTATCCTCTATCCTATCCTATCCTGTATCCTATCCTATCCTATCCTCTATCCTATCCTGTCGTCTATCCTATCCTCTATCCTATCCTATCCTCTATCCTATCCTATCCTCCATCCTATCCTATCCTCAATCCTATCCTTTCCTGTATCCTATCCAATCCTGTATCCTATCCTGTCCTCTATACTATCCTATCCTCTATCCTAACCTATCCTCTATTCTAGCTTATCCTCTATCCTATCCTATGATCTATCCTATCCTATGGTCTATCCTATCCTCTATCCTATCCTATTCCTCTATCCTATCCTATCCTCTATCCTATCCTATCCTCTATTCTATCCTATCCTCTATCCTATCCTATCCTCTATCCTATCCTATCCTATCCTCTATCCTATCCTATCCTATCCTATCCTATCCTATCCTCTATCCTATCATATCCTCTATCCTATCCTATCCTCTATCGTATCCTATCCTCTATCGTATCCTATCCTCTATCCTATCCTATCCTCTATCCTATCCTATCCTCTATCCTATCCTATCCTATCCTATCCTATCCTCTATCCTATCCTATCCTATCCTATCCTATCCTCTATCCTATCCTATGATCTATCCTATCCTATCGTCTATCCTATCCTCTATCCTATCCTATTCCTCTATCCTATCCTATCCTCTATCCTATCCTATCCTCTATTCTATCCTATCCTCTATCCTATCCTATCCTATCCTCTATCCTATCCTATCCTATCCTATCCTATCCTCTATCCTATCCTATCCTCTATCCTATCCTATCCTCTATCGTATCCTATCCTCTATCCTATCCTATCCTCTATCCTATCCTATCCTCTTTCCTATCCTATCCTCTATCCTATATTCTATCCTATCCTATCCTCTATCCTATCAAATCCCCAATCCTATCCTCTATCCTATCCTATCATCTATCCCCTATCCTATCCAATCCTCTATCCTATCCTATCCTCTATCCTATCAAATCCCCTATCCTATCCTCTGTCCTATCCTATCCTCTATCCTATCCTATCATCTATCCTATCCTATCCTCTATCCTATCCTATCGTCTATCCTATCCTCTATCCTATCCTATCCTCTATCCTATCCTATCCTCTATCCTATCCTATCTTCTATCCTATCCTACCCTCTATCCTATCAAATCCCCTACCCTATCCTCTGTCCTATCCTATCCTCTATCCTATCCTATCCTCTATCCTATCCTATCCTCTATCCTATCCTATCCTCTATCCTATCCTATCCTCTATCCTATCCTATCCTCTATCCTATCCTACCCTCTATCCTATCAAATCCTCTATCCTATCCTCTATCCTATCCTATCCTGTATCCTATCCTATCCTATCCTCTATCCTATCCTGTCGTCTATCCTATCCTCTATCCTATCCTATCCTCTATCCTTTCCTATCCTCCATCCTATCCTATCCTCAATCCTATCCTTTCCTGTATCCTATCCAATCCTGTATCCTATCCTGTCCTCTATCCTATCCTATCCTCTATCCTATCCTATCCTCTATCCTATCAAATCTCCTATCCTATCCTCTATCCTATCCTATCCTGTATCCTATCCTATCCTATCCTCTATCCTATCCTGTCGTCTATCCTATCCTCTATCCTATCCTATCCTCTATCCTATCCTATCCTCTATCCTATCCTATCTTCTATCCTATCCTACCCTCTATCCTATCAAATCCCCTACCCTATCCTCTGTCCTATCCTATCCTCTATCCTATCCTATCCTCTATCCTATCCTATCCTCTATCCTATCCTATCCTCTATCCTATCCTATCCCTCTATCCTATCCTATCTTCTATCCTATCCTATCCTCTATCCTATCAAATCCCCTACCCTATCCTCTGTCCTATCCTATCCTCTATCCTATCCTATCCTCTATCCTATCCTATCCTCTATTCTATCCTATCCTCTATCCTATCCTATCCTCTATCCTATCCTATCCTATCCTCTATCCTATCCTATCCTATCCTATCCTCTATCCTATCCTATCCTCTATCCTATCCTATCCTCTATCGTATCCTATCCTCTATCCTATCCTATCCTCCATCCTATCCTATCCTCAATCCTATCCTTTCCTGTATCCTATCCAATCCTGTATCCTATCCTGTCCTCTATCCTATCCTATCCTCTATCCTATCCTATCCTCTATCCTATCAAATCTCCTATCCTATCCTCTATCCTATCCTATCCTGTATCCTATCCTATCCTCTATCCTATATCCTCTATCCTATCCTATCCTCTATCCTATCCTATCCTCTATCGTATCCTGTCGTCTATCCTATCCTCTATCCTATCCTATCCTATCCTCCATCCTATCCTATCCTCAATCCTATCCTTTCCTGTATCCTATCCAATCCTGTATCCTATCCTGTCCTCTATACTATCCTATCCTCTATCCTAACCTATCCTCTATCTTATCCTATCCTCTATCCTATCCTATCTTCTATCCTATCCTATCCTCTATCCTATCCTATCCCCTATCCTATCCTCTATCCTATCATCTATCCTCTATCCTATCCTATCTTCTATCCTATCCTATCCTCCAACCTATCAAATCCCCTATCCTATCCTCTATCCTATCCTATCATCTATCCTCTATCCTATCCAATCCTCTATCCTATCCTATCCTCTATCCTATCAAATCCCCTATCCTATCCTCTGTCCTATCATATCCTCTATCCTATCCTATCATCTATCCTATCCTATCCTCTATCCTATCCTATCGTCTATCCTATCTTCTATCCTATCCTATCCTCTATCCTATCAAATCCCCTACCCTATCCTCTGTCCTATCCTATCCTCTATCCTATCCTATCCTCTATCCTATCCTATCCTCTATCCTATCCTATCCTCTATCCTATCAAATCTCCTATCCTATCCTCTATCCTATCCTATCCTGTATCCTATCCTATCCTCTATCCTATATCCTCTATCCTATCCTATCCTCTATCCTATCCTATCCTCTATCGTATCCTGTCGTCTATCCTATCCTCTATCCTATCCTATCCTCTATCCTATCCTATCCTCTATCCTATCCTATCCTCTATCCTATCCTACCCTCTATCCTATCAAATCCTCTATCCTATCCTCTATCCTATCCTATCCTGTATCCTATCCTATCCTATCCTCTATTCTATCCTGTCGTCTATCCTATCCTCTATCCTATCCTATCCTCTATCCTATCCTATCCTCCATCCTATCCTATCCTCAATCCTATCCTTTCCTGTATCCTATCCAATCCTGTATCCTATCCTGTCCTCTATCCTATCCTATCCTCTATCCTATCCTATCCTCTATCCTATCAAATCTCCTATCCTATCCTCTATCCTATCCTATCCTGTATCCTATCCTATCCTCTATCCTATATCCTCTATCCTATCCTATCCTCTATCCTATCCTATCCTCTATCGTATCCTGTCGTCTATCCTATCCTCTATCCTATCCTATCCTATCCTCCATCCTATCCTATCCTCAATCCTATCCTTTCCTGTATCCTATCCAATCCTGTATCCTATCCTGTCCTCTATACTATCCTATCCTCTATCCTAACCTATCCTCTATCTTATCCTATCCTCTATCCTATCCTATCTTCTATCCTATCCTATCCTCTATCCTATCCTATCCCCTATCCTATCCTCTATCCTATCATCTATCCTCTATCCTATCCTATCTTCTATCCTATCCTATCCTCCAACCTATCAAATCCCCTATCCTATCCTCTATCCTATCCTATCATCTATCCTCTATCCTATCCAATCCTCTATCCTATCCTATCCTCTATCCTATCAAATCCCCTATCCTATCCTCTGTCCTATCATATCCTCTATCCTATCCTATCATCTATCCTATCCTATCCTCTATCCTATCCTATCCTCTATCCTATCCTATCCTCTATCCTATCCTATCTTCTATCCTATCCTACCCTCTATCCTATCAAATCCCCTACCCTATCCTCTGTCCTATCCTATCCTCTATCCTATCCTATCCTCTATCCTATCCTATCCTCTATCCTATCCTATCCTCTATCCTCTATCCTATACTATCCTCTATCCTATCCTATCCTCTATCCTATCCTATCGTCTATCCTATCCTCTATCCTATCCTATCCTCTATCCTATCCTATCCTCCATCCTATCCTATCCTCTATCCTATCCTATCCTCTATCCTATCCTATCCTCTATCCTATCCTATCCTCTATCCTATCCTATCCTCTATCCTATCCTATCCTCTATCCTATCCTATCCTCTATCCTCTATCCTATCCTATCCTCTATCCTATCCTATCCTCTATCCTATCCTATCCTCTATCCTATCCTATCCTCTATCCTATCCTATCCTCTATCCTATCCTATCCTCTATCCTATCCTACCCTCTATCCTATCAAATCCTCTATCCTATCCTCTATCCTATCCTATCCTGTATCCTATCCTATCCTATCCTCTATTCTATCCTGTCGTCTATCCTATCCTCTATCCTATCCTATCCTCTATCCTATCCTATCCTCCATCCTATCCTATCCTCAATCCTATCCTTTCCTGTATCCTATCCAATCCTGTATCCTATCCTGTCCTCTATCCTATCCTATCCTCTATCCTATCCTATCCTCTATCCTATCAAATCTCCTATCCTATCCTCTATCCTATCCTATCCTGTATCCTATCCTATCCTCTATCCTATATCCTCTATCCTATCCTATCCTCTATCCTATCCTATCCTCTATCGTATCCTGTCGTCTATCCTATCCTCTATCCTATCCTATCCTCTGTCCTATCCTATCCTCTATCCTATCCTATCCTCTATCCTATCCTATCCTCTATCCTATCCTACCCTCTATCCTATCAAATCCTCTATCCTATCCTCTATCCTATCCTATCCTGTATCCTATCCTATCCTATCCTCTATTCTATCCTGTCGTCTATCCTATCCTCTATCCTATCCTATCCTCTATCCTATCCTATCCTCCATCCTATCCTATCCTCAATCCTATCCTTTCCTGTATCCTATCCAATCCTGTATCCTATCCTGTCCTCTATCCTATCCTATCCTCTATCCTATCCTATCCTCTATCCTATCAAATCTCCTATCCTATCCTCTATCCTATCCTATCCTGTATCCTATCCTATCCTCTATCCTATATCCTCTATCCTATCCTATCCTCTATCCTATCCTATCCTCTATCGTATCCTGTCGTCTATCCTATCCTCTATCCTATCCTATCCTCTATCCTATCCTATCCTCTATCCTATCCTATCCTCTATCCTATCCTACCCTCTATCCTATCAAATCCTCTATCCTATCCTCTATCCTATCCTATCCTGTATCCTATCCTATCCTATCCTCTATTCTATCCTGTCGTCTATCCTATCCTCTATCCTATCCTATCCTCTATCCTATCCTATCCTCCATCCTATCCTATCCTCAATCCTATCCTTTCCTGTATCCTATCCAATCCTGTATCCTATCCTGTCCTCTATCCTATCCTATCCTCTATCCTATCCTATCCTCTATCCTATCAAATCTCCTATCCTATCCTCTATCCTATCCTATCCTGTATCCTATCCTATCCTCTATCCTATATCCTCTATCCTATCCTATCCTCTATCCTATCCTATCCTCTATCGTATCCTGTCGTCTATCCTATCCTCTATCCTATCCTATCCTATCCTCCATCCTATCCTATCCTCAATCCTATCCTTTCCTGTATCCTATCCAATCCTGTATCCTATCCTGTCCTCTATACTATCCTATCCTCTATCCTAACCTATCCTCTATCTTATCCTATCCTCTATCCTATCCTATCTTCTATCCTATCCTATCCTCTATCCTATCCTATCCCCTATCCTATCCTCTATCCTATCATCTATCCTCTATCCTATCCTATCTTCTATCCTATCCTATCCTCCAACCTATCAAATCCCCTATCCTATCCTCTATCCTATCCTATCATCTATCCTCTATCCTATCCAATCCTCTATCCTATCCTATCCTCTATCCTATCAAATCCCCTATCCTATCCTCTGTCCTATCATATCCTCTATCCTATCCTATCATCTATCCTATCCTATCCTCTATCCTATCCTATCGTCTATCCTATCTTCTATCCTATCCTATCCTCTATCCTATCAAATCCCCTACCCTATCCTCTGTCCTATCCTATCCTCTATCCTATCCTATCCTCTATCCTATCCTATCCTCTATTCTATCCTATCCTCTATCCTATCCTATCCTCTATCCTATCCTATCCTCTATCCTATCCTATCCTATCCTCTATCCTATCCTATCCTATCCTATCCTATCCTCTATCCTATCCTATCCTCTATCCTATCCTATCCTCTATCGTATCCTATCCTCTATCCTATCCTATCCTCTATCCTATCCTATCCTCTATCCTATCCTATCCTCTATCCTATCCTATCCTCTATCCTATCCTATCCTCTATCCTATCAAGTCCCCTATCCTATCCTCTATCCTATCCTATCCTGTATCCTATCCTATCCTCTATCCTCTATCCTATCCTATCCTCTTTCCTATCCTATCCTCTATCCTATATTCTATCCTATCCTATCCTCTATCCTATCCTATCCTCTATCCTATCAAATCCCCTATCCTATCCTCTGTCCTATCCTATCCTCTATCCTATCCTATCATCTATCCTATCCTATCCTCTATCCTATCCTATCGTCTATCCTATCCTCTATCCTATCCTATCCTCTATCCTATCCTATCCTCTATCCTATCCTATCTTCTATCCTATCCTACCCTCTATCCTATCAAATCCCCTACCCTATCCTCTGTCCTATCCTATCCTCTATCCTATCCTATCCTCTATCCTATCCTATCCTCTATCCTATCCTATCCTCTATCCTATCCTATCCTCTATCCTCTATCCTATACTATCCTCTATCCTATCCTATCCTCTATCCTATCCTATCGTCTATCCTATCCTCTATCCTATCCTATCCTCTATCCTATCCTATCCTCCATCCTATCCTATCCTCTATCCTATCCTATCCTCTATCCTCTATCCTATCCTATCCTCTATCCTATCCTATCCTCTATCCTATCCTATCCTCTATCCTATCCTATCCTCTATCCTATCCTATCCTCTATCCTCTATCCTATCCTATCCTCTATCCTATCCTATCCTCTATCCTATCCTATCCTCTATCCTATCCTATCCTCTATCCTATCCTATCCTCTATCCTATCCTATCCTCTATCCTATCCTACCCTCTATCCTATCAAATCCTCTATCCTATCCTCTATCCTATCCTATCCTGTATCCTATCCTATCCTATCCTCTATTCTATCCTGTCGTCTATCCTATCCTCTATCCTATCCTATCCTCTATCCTATCCTATCCTCCATCCTATCCTATCCTCAATCCTATCCTTTCCTGTATCCTATCCAATCCTGTATCCTATCCTGTCCTCTATCCTATCCTATCCTCTATCCTATCCTATCCTCTATCCTATCAAATCTCCTATCCTATCCTCTATCCTATCCTATCCTGTATCCTATCCTATCCTCTATCCTATATCCTCTATCCTATCCTATCCTCTATCCTATCCTATCCTCTATCGTATCCTGTCGTCTATCCTATCCTCTATCCTATCCTATCCTATCCTCCATCCTATCCTATCCTCAATCCTATCCTTTCCTGTATCCTATCCAATCCTGTATCCTATCCTGTCCTCTATACTATCCTATCCTCTATCCTAACCTATCCTCTATCTTATCCTATCCTCTATCCTATCCTATCTTCTATCCTATCCTATCCTCTATCCTATCCTATCCCCTATCCTATCCTCTATCCTATCATCTATCCTCTATCCTATCCTATCTTCTATCCTATCCTATCCTCCAACCTATCAAATCCCCTATCCTATCCTCTATCCTATCCTATCATCTATCCTCTATCCTATCCAATCCTCTATCCTATCCTATCCTCTATCCTATCAAATCCCCTATCCTATCCTCTGTCCTATCATATCCTCTATCCTATCCTATCATCTATCCTATCCTATCCTCTATCCTATCCTATCGTCTATCGTATCTTCTATCCTATCCTATCCTCTATCCTATCAAATCCCCTACCCTATCCTCTGTCCTATCCTATCCTCTATCCTATCCTATCCTCTATCCTATCCTATCCTCTATTCTATCCTATCCTCTATCCTATCCTATCCTCTATCCTATCCTATCCTCTATCCTATCCTATCCTATCCTCTATCCTATCCTATCCTCTATCCTTTCCTATCCTCTATCACATCCTATCCTCTATCCTATCCTATCCTCTATCCTATCCTATCCTCTATCCTATCCTATCCTCTATCCTATCCTATTCCTCTATCCTATCCTATCCTCTATCCTATCCTATCCTCTATCCTATCCTATCCTCTATCCTATCCTATCCTCTATCCTATCCTATCCTCTATCCTATCCTATCCTCTATCCTATCCTATCCTCTATCCTATCCTATCCTCTATCCTATCCTATCCTCTATACTATCCTATCCTCTATCCTATCCTATCCTCTATCCTATCCTATCCTCTATCCTATCCTATCCTCTATCCTATCAAATACCCTATCCTATCCTCTATCCTATCCTATCCTGTATCCTATCCTATCCTATCCTCTATCCTATCCTGTCGTCTATCCTATCCTCTATCCTATCCTATCCTCTATCCTATCCTATCCTCCATCCTATCCTATCCTCAATCCTATCCTTTCCTGTATCCTATCCAATCCTGTATCCTATCCTGTCCTCTATACTATCCTATCCTCTATCCTAACCTATCCTCTATTCTAGCTTATCCTCTATCCTATCCTATGATCTATCCTATCCTATGGTCTATCCTATCCTCTATCCTATCCTATTCCTCTATCCTATCCTATCCTCTATCCTATCCTATCCTCTATTCTATCCTATCCTCTATCCTATCCTATCCTCTATCCTATCCTATCCTATCCTCTATCCTATCCTATCCTATCCTATCCTATCCTATCCTCTATCCTATCATATCCTCTATCCTATCCTATCCTCTATCGTATCCTATCCTCTATCGTATCCTATCCTCTATCCTATCCTATCCTCTATCCTATCCTATCCTCTATCCTATCCTATCCTATCCTCTATCCTATCCTATCCTATCCTATCCTATCCTCTATCCTATCCTATGATCTATCCTATCCTATCGTCTATCCTATCCTCTATCCTATCCTATTCCTCTATCCTATCCTATCCTCTATCCTATCCTATCCTCTATTCTATCCTATCCTCTATCCTATCCTATCCTATCCTCTATCCTATCCTATCCTATCCTATCCTATCCTCTATCCTATCCTATCCTCTATCCTATCCTATCCTCTATCGTATCCTATCCTCTATCCTATCCTATCCTCTATCCTATCCTATCCTCTTTCCTATCCTATCCTCTATCCTATATTCTATCCTATCCTATCCTCTATCCTATCAAATCCCCAATCCTATCCTCTATCCTATCCTATCATCTATCCCCTATCCTATCCAATCCTCTATCCTATCCTATCCTCTATCCTATCAAATCCCCTATCCTATCCTCTGTCCTATCCTATCCTCTATCCTATCCTATCATCTATCCTATCCTATCCTCTATCCTATCCTATCGTCTATCCTATCCTCTATCCTATCCTATCCTCTATCCTATCCTATCCTCTATCCTATCCTATCTTCTATCCTATCCTACCCTCTATCCTATCAAATCCCCTACCCTATCCTCTGTCCTATCCTATCCTCTATCCTATCCTATCCTCTATCCTATCCTATCCTCTATCCTATCCTATCCTCTATCCTATCCTATCCTCTATCCTATCCTATCCTCTATCCTATCCTACCCTCTATCCTATCAAATCCTCTATCCTATCCTCTATCCTATCCTATCCTGTATCCTATCCTATCCTATCCTCTATCCTATCCTGTCGTCTATCCTATCCTCTATCCTATCCTATCCTCTATCCTGTCCTATCCTCTATCCTATCCTACCCTCTATCCTATCAAATCCCCTACCCTATCCTCTGTCCTATCCTATCCTCTATCCTATCCTATCCTCTATCCTATCCTATCCTCTATCCTATCCTATCCTCTATCCTATCCTATCCTCTATCCTCTATCCTCTATCCTATACTATCCTCTATCCTATCCTATACTCTATCCTATCCTATCCTCCATCCTATCCTATCTTCAATCCTATCCTTTCCTGTATCCTATCCAATCCTGTATCCTATCCTGTCCTCTATACTATCCTATCCTCTATCCTATCCTATCCTCTATTCTATCTTATCCTCTATCCTATCCTATGATCTATCCTATCCTATCGTCTATCCTATCCTCTATCCTATCCTATTCCTCTATCCTAACCTATCCTCTATCCTATCCTATCCTCTATTCTATCCTATCCTCTATCCTATCCTATCCTCTATCCTATCCTATCCTCTATCCTATCCTATCCTATCCTCTATCCTATCCTATCGTCTATCCTATCCTCTATCCTATCCTATCCTCTATCCTATCCTATCCTCCATCCTATCCTATCCTCAATCCTATCCTTTCCTGTATCCTATCCAATCCTGTATCCTATCCTGTCCTCTATACTATCCTATCCTCTATCCTATCCTATCCTCTATTCTATCTTATCCTCTAACCTATCCTATGATCTATCCTATCCTATCGTCTATGCTATCCTCTATCCTATCCTATTCCTCTATCCTATCCTATCCTCTATCCTATCCTATCCTCTATTCTATCCTATCCTCTATCCTATCCTATCCTCTATCCTATCCTATCCTCTATCCTATCCTATCCTATCCTCTATCCTATCCTATCCTATCCTATCCTATCCTATCCTCTATCCTATCCTATCCTCTATCCTATCCTATCCTCTATCGTATCCTATCCTCTATCCTATCCTATCCTCTATCCTATACTATCCTCTATCCTATCCTATCCTCTATCCTATCCTATGATCTATCCTATCCTATCGTCTATCCTATCCTCTATCCTATCCTATTCCTCTATCCTATCCTATCCTCTATCCTATCCTATCCTCTATTCTATCCTATCCTCTATCCTATCCTATCCTCTATCCTATCCTATCCTCTATCCTATCCTATCCTATCCTCTATCCTATCCTATCCTATCCTATCCTATCCTCTATCCTATCCTATCCTCTATCCTATCCTATCCTCTATCGTATCCTATCCTCTATCCTATCCTATCCTCTATCCTATCCTACCCTCTATCCTATCAAATCCCCTACCCTATCCTCTGTCCTATCCTATCCTCTATCCTATCCTATCCTCTATCCTATCCTATCCTCTATCCTATCCTATCCTCTATCCTATCCTATCCTCTATCCTCTATCCTCTATCCTATACTATCCTCTATCCTATCCTATACTCTATCCTATCCTATCCTCCATCCTATCCTATCTTCAATCCTATCCTTTCCTGTATCCTATCCAATCCTGTATCCTATCCTGTCCTCTATACTATCCTATCCTCTATCCTATCCTATCCTCTATTCTATCTTATCCTCTATCCTATCCTATGATCTATCCTATCCTATCGTCTATCCTATCCTCTATCCTATCCTATTCCTCTATCCTAACCTATCCTCTATCCTATCCTATCCTCTATTCTATCCTATCCTCTATCCTATCCTATCCTCTATCCTATCCTATCCTCTATCCTATCCTATCCTATCCTCTATCCTATCCTATCCTCTATCCTATCCTATCCTCTATCCTATCCTATCCTCTATCGTATCCTATCCTCTATCCTATCCTATCCTCTATCGTATCCTATCCTCTATCCTATCCTATCCTCTATCCTATACTATCCTCTATCCTATCCAATCCTGTATCCTATCCTGTCCTCTATACTATCCTATCCTCTATCCTATCCTATCCTCTATTCTATCTTATCCTCTATCCTATCCTATGATCTATCCTATCCTATCGTCTATCCTATCCTCTATCCTATCCTATTCCTCTATCCTAACCTATCCTCTATCCTATCCTATCCTCTATTCTATCCTATCCTCTATCCTATCCTATCCTCTATCCTATCCTATCCTCTATCCTATCCTATCCTATCCTCTATCCTATCCTATCCTCTATCCTATCCTATCCTCTATCCTATCCTATCCTCTATCGTATCCTATCCTCTATCCTATCCTATCCTCTATCGTATCCTATCCTCTATCCTATCCTATCCTCTATCCTATACTATCCTCTATCCTATCCTATCCTCTATCCTATCCTATCCTCTATCCTCTATTCTATCCTATCCTCTATCCTATCCTATCCTCTATCCTATCCTATCCTCTATCCTATCCTATCCTATCCTCTATCCTATCCTATCCTATCCTATCCTATCCTCTATCCTATCCTATCCTCTATCCTATCCTATCCTCTATCGTATACTATCCTCTATCCTATCCTATCCTCTATCCTATCCTACCCTCTATCCTATCAAATCCCCTACCCTATCCTCTGTCCTATCCTATCCTCTATCCTATCCTATCCTCTATCCTATCCTATCCTCTATCCTATCCTATCCTCTATCCTCTATACTATACTATCCTCTATCCTATCCTATCCTCTATCCTATCCTATCCTCCATCCTATCCTATCTTCAATCCTATCCTTTCCTGTATCCTATCCAATCCTGTATCCTATCCTGTCCTCTATACTATCCTATCCTCTATCCTATCCTATCCTCTATTCTATCTTATCCTCTATCCTATCCTATGATCTATCCTATCCTATCGTCTATCCTATCCTCTATCCTATCCTATTCCTCTATCCTATCCTATCCTCTATCCTATCCTATCCTCTATTCTATCCTATCCTCTATCCTATCCTATCCTCTATCCTATCCTATCCTCTATCCTCTATCCTATACTATCCTCTATCCTATCCTATCCTCTATCCTATCCTATCCTCCATCCTATCCTATCTTCAATCCTATCCTTTCCTGTATCCTAGCCAATCCTGTATCCTATCCTGTCCTCTATACTATCCTATCCTCTATCCTATCCTATCCTCTATTCTATCTTATCCTCTATCCTATCCTATGATCTATCCTATCCTATCGTCTATCCTATCCTCTATCCTACCCTATTACTCTATCCTATCCTATCCTCTATCCTATCCTATCCTCTGTTCTATCCTATCCTCTATCCTATCCTATCCTCTATCCTATCCTATCCTATCCTCTATCCTATCTTCTATCCTATCCTATCCTCTATCCTATCAAATCCCCTACCCTATCCTCTGTCCTATCCTATCCTCTATCCTATCCTATCCTCTATCCTATCCTATCCTCTATCCTATCCTATCCTCTATCCTATCCTATCGTCTATCCTATCCTCTATCCTATCCTATCCTCTATCCTATCCTATCCTATCCTCAATCCTATCCTTTCCTGTATCCTATCCAATCCTGTATCCTATCCTGTCCTCTATACTATCCTATCTTCTATCCTATCCTATCCTCTATTCTATCAAATCCCCTACCCTATCCTCTGTCCTATCCTATCCTCTATCCTATCCTATCCTCTATCCTATCCTATCCTCTATCCTATCCTATCCTCTATCCTCTATCCTATACTATCCTCTATCCTATCCTATCCTCTATCCTATCCTATCGTCTATCCTATCCTCTATCCTAACCTATCCTCTATCCTATCCTATCCTCCATCCTATCCTATCCTCAATCCTATCCTTTCCTGTATCCTATCCAATCCTATATCCTATCCTGTCCTCTATACTATCCTATCCTCTATCCTATCCTATCCTCTATCCTATCCTGTCCTCTATTCTATCCTATCCTCTATCCTATCCTATCCTCTATCCTATCCTATCCTCTTTCCTATCCTATCCTAACCTCTATCCTATCCTATCCTATCCTATACTATCCTCTATCCTATCCTATCCTCTATCCTATTCTATCCTCTATCGTATCCTATCCTCTATCCTATCCTATCCTCTATCCTATACTATCCTCTATCCTATCCTATCCTCTATCCTATCCTATCCTCTATCCTCTATCCTCTACCCTCTATCCTCTATCCTCTATCCTCTATCCTCTATCCTATCCTATCCTCTGTCCTATCCTATCCTCTATCCTATCCTATCCTCAATCCTATGCTATCCTCTATCCTATCCTATCCTCTATCCTCTATCCTATCCTATCCTCTATCCTCTATCCTCTATCCTATCCTATCCTCTATCCTATCCTATCGTCTATCCCAACCTATCCTCTATCCTATCCTATCCTCTATCCTATCCTATCCTCTATCCTATCCTATCCTCTATTCTATCCTATCCTCTATCCTATCCTATCCTCTATCCTATCCTATCCTCTATCCTATCCTATCCTCTATCCTATCCTATCCTCTATCCTATCAAATCCCCTATCCTATCCTCTATACTATCCTATCCTGTATCCTATCCTATCCTCTATCCTCTATCCTATCCTATCCTCTATCCTATCTTATCCTCTATCCTATCCTCAATCCTATCCTTTCCTGTATCCTATCCAATCCTGTATCCTATCCTGTCCTCTATACTATCCTATCCTCTATCCTAACCTATCCTCTATCTTATCCTATCCTCTATCCTATCCTATCTTCTATCCTATCCTATCCTCTATCCTATCCTATCCCCTATCCTATCCTCTATCCTATCTTCTATCCTATCCTATCCTCTATCCTATCAAATCCCCAATCCTATCCTCTATCCTATCCTATCATCTATCCTCTATCCTATCCAATCCTCTATCCTATCCTATCCTCTATCCTATCAAATCCCCTATCCTATCCTCTGTCCTATCCTATCCTCTATCCTATCCTATCATCTATCCTATCCTATCCTCTATCCTATCCTATCGTCTATCCTATCCTCTATCCTATCCTATCCTCTATCCTATCCTATCCTCTATCCTATCAAATCCCCTATCCTATCCTCTGTCCTATCCTATCCTCTATCCTATCCTATCATCTATCCTATCCTATCCTCTATCCTATCCTATCGTCTATCCTATCCTCTATCCTATCCTATCCTCTATCCTATCCTATCCTCTATCCTATCCTATCTTCTATCCTATCCTACCCTCTATCCTATCAAATCCCCTACCCT
>NW_027489913.1:0-20194 GCF_050948215.1 Halictus rubicundus | reverse complement strand
TAGCTAATTGTATTTGCCAATAAACATCGACGGTATATTAATTACATGTTCGTCACGCATTCGAACGATTTGTTAGCATTTCTCCGTATGACAGCTTGGGATGATCAATAGTCATTACGACATTACAATCGGTTTGTAGAAATGGAAATTATGAAACGGAATGAAGTGCGTTCAGCATCCCTGGTATGTGGAAAATTCGATCCTCGGATATTGAAGCGCGTTTCCGGTTGGATTACCGTTCCCAATGCCCCTTTCTCTGTAATCGTGACTGATTAAACAAACTTTATTAAACGTTGATGGCCTACCGGCTAATTTCACTCGCAGACTATCCGTGCTGAGCCGGACAGAGGGCCGTGCTAATCGTTTCGCGGATATTAAAATGCGAGACCATGAACGATGCTTTCAGGGTCCGCTCTAGGGGGGGGACAACCCGGGCATTTGCCCGGGGCGCCAAAATTTAGGGGCGCCATTTTGGCTTTGGCTGTAAGTGTGAGAAAAATATTGATGTTTAAAATATTCAGTTAATGGAAAATGTCTGACTACCCTTGCCAGAAAATTTTGCAAAAAAAAAAGGTCATTCTGTTCAGCGCGGTGTTTAAAAAGGGGCGGCAATTTTTTTTTTGCCCGGGGCGTCGTAACCGCTAGAGCGGGCCCTGATGCTTTTCATCCCTTAGCAGCCAGTACTTACAAGCTTGTGTACGAGCGCAATTAAGAGATTGCTGTTCCTTGGGACCGTATTGAATTTACTGTAATTAAATTGCGAACCTTTACACATTTATAGTGTGAGAAGATCTTCGAAAATTTCTAAAATTCAGAGTAAATTGATTGGACCTTGCAACATGAAGTTGGCATCATGACTTTGTCAGCGCTTGCGGCCATTTTGTTGAACGTTTGATGAATTAGTCTGCGCTGACCTGTCGAGCGGTATTGTCGCGTCGTTAGCGGAAATGAAATAATTATGTAATTATGTAATTTGTCACAGACTTATCCACTAACGACACGTCAATACCTAACAGGCCATCACAGCAACCACTGACATACTCATGTTGCCAAATTTAGAAAACTAATAAGACATTAAAAATATTGGTATGTTCGCGTTAATTCGCACACTACTGTATTTTAGTCATCTACAAGTCTAGTTACAAGTCAGCGAAAAAATTGGACAACAAATGACCAGAGTGTTGTAAAATCACGATTTTATATACTTGAATAAAACTAAAATGTCCGTTTATTGACAAGTCGCATCGATAGAATGCAGATAGAATTTTTCTTGTGCAGAGTTCTCGCCGGTCCGCAAACTTACAAATCAATTAATCCGATATCGGTGGAATCGACTAATTGTCTCATCAGCCTCTGTTGCTTGTATAAAGTGCATAACGAGCGATCATTCAATTTCGCAGTGGACGAGACTCGCCCCTCTCGGTTTCGCAGTTTCATAATTATTGTTTCCCGGGCGGGCTTTGTGAATTTCGCGCGCCGCTGGGTGAACCCATGTCTGTTAACTTTGAATGAACATCATTTTATCTCTGTTCATCTTCCCTTTTCTCTTTCTAGTATTTTGTAATACAAAGTGATTTCTCTATATATGTCGCCAAGGCCTGCATGATAAACGTCGCGGAACTATCCCCACTACGGGGTATACCCCGTGAGGGACCGCGGAGCTCGAGAGGCCTCGGACGCCGAGGAGTGTAAACATGTCTCCTGGACGATACTTGACGCTGGCAAGACCTGTGACGTTAATCGAGAATTCACTGTATTACGATTTTATCTCTGTCGTTAACTTGGACTAACACGTCGGTCACATGCTAGTGACGTAATATTTCTTTATCGAACTTCAAAATCAATTTTTATTACCACCTATAATTTTCTTTCGATGTAAGACGATTGGTCGGGACTTTCGAAATTTTTAGGTGCATTTCCTGAAACGTTTGCTTTTACTGTGGTTATTGTTGCATTTTATTTTGACGGCGAAAATGTGACCGGGTCTGAATGGCTATCGAGTGGCTTTCAAGAGAATGCAGTGACGCACGAACGAACACGAAATTTTCATTCCACGCTGGAACATTTCTACAGAGAGAAAATCGTGTTATTCCCGTCAACACCGTGTAGCTGCTGAGTGAGAGAAATCAATTCCGTGTTTTGACAGCAGGTTCTTCAGCAACTCAATTGCTTTATTTTATATCGTTATTTAAGTACCAGACGCATGAATACCCATTCGAGTGTTTTGTTTCGATAAATGTATCGTAAACATATTGAAATATATTTATTGAACGATCTTCCGTGAATGCGTTTGCGCAGTCTGTCGACGCTCGTGAATTATACAATTTTTAATCTTTAGGCCTCTAGTTCCAGTGTCTATTCACGCGCTTTTTAGACAAATGAAGATTTGAGAACATTGTTTAGACTCGTTTCAACGGGTCCCGCCGTTTTAGTGTTATTTTACGTAATTTTTAAACAGATCGATATTTGGGAACGTTTAAGGGATTAAATTGACCATTAAAAAATATTCTTCTTGACAATTTTCGTGTAGAACGAATTGCTTCCACTAACTCTTGAAATGAAGTAGCACACGGGAGCCCAGGTTCCAATTTCAAGAATGCAAAAATTTTGCAGGAAGTTAAAATTGCCTGTCGATCCATCTCGATCACGATTTCTGGGTCACAGGTGATGCATTCCGAATTTCGCATTTACCGTGGCATGTTTCCCGCTGATCGATTAAAATTATTCGATGTGCCCATTCCCCGTTTCTTCGAAATAGTCAGGATTCCTTACGCCAACCCACCCCCGTTGGTGATCACGCGAGCAGCGTGTATGTACGTTGCTTCTTTCTTCTCGTCGTTCATACACCCGAGGGCTGTCTTCTATTCATTTCCGCCACCATTTTGTTCGTTCGATCGTTGTTAATTTTGTCCGGCTTGTTTCCGGACGACTACACGGTGAATCAAAAAGAGAATTTAATTCGCGTCGGAACATACAGGGGTGCGGACCCCTTTGTTTGTCCTCTACCTATTGATCGTATCAATTCAGCCTCCGAGGACACGTGTCGCCCTTCGATTTTTGACCAGCGCCCGCTGGCATGTTTTTGCCTATCATTTGTCGGCGTACTTCGTGTCTCATCTTTTTAATCCGGCCCTTGATTCAGAGTAGACGTTTATTAACTGGACAAAATCGATTCCTGACCGTTTTGTTGCAAAAAATTATTTCGATAATATCTTATTAAATATATTAGATTTAGAACATATGAAAGTCTGGTTTAGGTAATCTGCATATTTTCTGTTCTTTTTTGAGGATTTTGATTTCTTACAATAGAATGTTCTACCTAAAAATCTGAATTAATTACAGTATGTGTATCTAGGTTTTCTAGATACAAATACTAATACTAATAAAAGAAATTAGAAATGAAGAAATTAAGAAATACTACTCTTTTCCGTTCTATGGCATAACTACCCTCCCGGTTAAGATATAGGATTAAAATTTTGCACATGGTCTTTCTTGACGCCCTATCCAGCGGCCCATTACCTTTTGAATCAGACCTGGGAAAAATTTCAAGAAAAAATATTTAAAATGCTATTTTAAATAGTATAATTTAATGTGGTTCAAATAAAATACTACTTTTAATAGAACGAAAAATTTCGGCAAATAAAATATTTTTATTTTGATAACCAGATACACAGAATAATTTACTGTTTTACTTCAAATATGTATTCCAAATATTTCCTTACAATGAAAATAAGTTGAGCAAATAGATAATATTATAAATTATAATTTTTAACATAAGATACTATAATAGTTAACAAAGTATTTGTTGTAGGTGAATTACGAATATTTTCATGTAACATGTTAATAAACAGACGACAATGTCGCAGTAATCAACTATTTGAAATACTATTTTACACACTCCTTAAAATAAGTCTCACTTTTTCAATATGTTCCAAATAAAATACTATTTTTAAATAGTACTTCAAAAACTTCTTCTTATAAATAAAATAATTTATTTGCATGATTATACGCGTGAAAAAGGTCGGCGAATGAAAAGGAGAGAGAAGCAGAGAGCTGAAGTCCCTTCTTCTCTTTGAATTACTATCCTTCTCTGCGTTCGGGATATTACAAAGAATGTAGCAGCTCTGCTAGAACTGTCGGGTTGCAGACCAGACGACAGGCCTGTTACGCAGGCATCGCTGTAGTTTACACAAATTGAAGTCGTTTCCTTATCGATCTCCGGCAACGTTCAGCCCGCGATTCCACTCAGCGGGCTCGGTGTGTAAAGTGCTCTGCGCAACAAGTATCTAACGATACATGACACGCGACTCGGATTTCAAGCATTCCAACAAGCTGCAGCACAATCAAAGGAAAGCCGACACGACGCGGCGCACAGTGGTGCCAAATGGCCAAAAAGCGGCAAAAAATCTGTAAAAACGAAACTATCCAACGAATTTGTTTGAAAATTTGTGGAGAGATTGCCACAGGTACGACGCTTATTTGGCAAAAAATTTTTGTAAAAAGTTGTCAACATTAAGTAATATGTGCTAATCGAAAATCTCTGTTTTCTGCCCATTTTTTATTTATGGTAGCATACAACAAATCCTTTAATAGATTTTGGTCTGGAACTAATCGTTTTGGCAAGGTGTAATATTGATCTAGCTTTGTGTAAAATTTTAAGAGATACTTCGAGATGCTTTCGACGCAATTTAAGTTTAAATGTCAACTTTCGGAATTTCCGAGAATGAATCACGCGGATGTCACGACTATTTTGATGTCACGAAGTATCTCTTAAAATTTTGCACAAAGCTAGATCAATATTATAACTTGCTAAAACGATTAGTTCCAGATCGAAGGTATTCAAAGGATTTTTTGTATTCCTCCATAAATAAAAAATGAGCGTAACGCAAAGAGGCTTCAGGTTAGTCCACATAAAGAAATTATTTAAAAATTTTATTTTGTTTAAACAATTAATTCTAACTAACTATTTCACTTTTTCCTTCATTATAAATGATATATCCCTAAAAAATTTCACCTCAAACATCAAACGAAGCAGGGTGTCGATTCTGTTAGATCAGTTTCTTATTAGGCCCTGCTTGGGGAATATATTCCATGGAGCAACGGTGCTTTATGTAAAACAATTAACAAGAGAAACGTTTTAGGTGAATAATTAGTAGACCGTGGGTTTTATAAATTCATAATAAACACGAATAGGTGAAGTTGGAAGCAAAATTACAATTTCTAATAATAATGTTGCCTTATAAAAATGACAGGATTGAAATTATTTACACAACTCGAACTAGACCCTTTGTTGCGGATATTTAGGGGTGCCCGTCGAAAATACTTTTTCGAGTGGCTTTGCCCTTCATGATTTACCGTCGAGGGTTGAAATGGTCGAGTGTCATTATTCATCCCTGTAGGGTTCCCGTTCCTCTTCATGCTGGGTACATTCAACTGAAAAAGTGGCTGGCCTACCACAAAAACATAAAAATCTTCGTTGATAAAGTCCTCAATAATATCAGATTATTTTTATCCGGAATGTCATCCCATTTACTAATATAACATTGAAATAAAAATATACTTTCATGTTTAGAAAATGAGTGCATATGTCTTCTGTACAGTTAGTGTTATTAAAATAATTTCATCCACCGGTTAGACTACCTCAGTCTGATTAAAACAAACTATACGTAACTTTTAACACAGTACGACGATTTCCACGAGTGTTCCAGACGTTCACACTGAATTTCTGGCACGTTCAATGTCTGCCATATTGTTTCGCTGAACAATAGCTTGGAATCGCTAGCTCGGCGCGAAAACGATGGTTAAGTTCTCGCTAGTACGTGTGCGGAAATCCCGAAATGTTTCGAAGACCATTTGAACAGAATTTAACATTTAGCATCCTGCTGCTCCGAAATAATTATTAACTCCACTCCGTCAATCAGTACTCCACTTTCTACGAAACTGTTTACATGGAACTCTCTATGTCACTTAACGCGGAATAAATGTTTGCCAGCGTACACGACACGTTCGTTGATGCTTGAAACGCTAAATTTAAAGTTTTGAGATTGTAACTGCCATCCGCGAGTAATGAAAGGTTACATCACTGCAAAAAAGAAATTTTTTTTAAATCAAATACTCTATTTATCTTGTTCCCATGTTCGTTATTGAAAATTTCTGTAGGCAACGGGAGACTGAATTTGTGAAAAATAATAACACTCTCTTGGAGGCTCTGGGCACAACAATTTTCGTCGAGTTTATGTTAGGCAGTTAAGCAAGTAGAAACTTAATTACAAATTAAAATTTCTCGGCGCGGAGTGAAAATTTAAACACTGTGTTACAGTGTTACGCGTTCGATACTAGGGCTGTTACTTTGCTTCGAAGGTCGAAGCTTCGAAGGATTCGAAGGAACGAAGGGACCTTCGAAGGTGATGAAAATCGAAGGTTCGACACTTCGAAACTTCGAACCTTCGATTCGTTTCCAGTTAACGGATAAAAGGAATAAATTTTCATAATTTGTTTCTATATTCACCATCTGAATTATTTCAATAATTTATTGTTAAGATAATATATTTATTATTTGATTTATCATTTCGATAGTTCACTGATAAAATAATTGTTTAAATAAATAAATTTTTACAATTTGCTTCTATATTCATTATTTGAATTGTTATTTCAATTATTTATTGTTAAAATAACTTATTGAATAAATAAATTTTCACAATATGTTTCTATATTCATTATTTGAATTATTTCAATAATTTATTGTTCAAATAACTGTTTAGACAATGTACACGTATTTACATAATTAATATAGGAATACATTTCTATAGAGTATAAAAATTTATAATCTACGGAAATTTTTATAATCTATAGAAATGTGTTTCTATATTCATTATGTAAATACTTGTACATTCTTTAAATAATTATTTTAACAATGAAATATTGAAATAATTCACATAATGTATGTAGAAACAAAATTTGAAAATTTATTCATTTAAACCATTATTTTAACAATAAATAAGTGAAATAACAATTCAAATAATGAATATAGAAACAAATTATGAAAATTTATTCCTTTTATCCGTTAACTGGAAACGAATCGAAGGTTCGAAGTTTCGAAGTGTCGAACCTTCGATTTTCATCACCTTCGAAGGTCCCTTCGCTCCTTCGAATCCTTCGAAGCTTCGAAGTGTCGAAGCTTCGGGAAAGTAACAGCCCTATTCGATGCGAGGAATAGTAAATAATTCATAATTGACATCGATCGAGTATTCGTTTACTTTTTCTGTAAAAATCAACTGACTTTAAGGAAATTGATTTTGAAAGTGCCCGAATATGACTGTAAGTCGTTGTAGTTATTTAAAATCGGAAAAATTGTATATTTTTCGGTTCAGTTGTAGTTAATCAATCAACGAAAAATAAGCAGAAATGGATGATAAAACTGGATACAGTGCGTTCGGAAACGTTGCAGCTTCATGTAATAACCCCTGCAACGTTCGTTTCACAGAGAGATCTGTTAGCCCAGGCAATATTATCCGACCGTAAACATCCAAATATAAATACCAGCTTTGCATGTTCGTGGTTTTGCTAACCATCAAAGGGCTTTTGCACCGTTATCCGGACAATGAAATT
The DNA here is from genome assembly GCF_050948215.1 of Halictus rubicundus. NCBI lineage: Eukaryota > Metazoa > Arthropoda > Insecta > Hymenoptera > Halictidae > Halictus > Halictus rubicundus. The sequence continues at coordinate 12,586 of NW_027489913.1, read as the reverse complement.
TCTCTCTGGGTACGTAGAACTGTAACCACGGTCATTGCTTTTATGCTTCCCCGGTTGATGCATTGTTCGCAAACTATTCCATCAATCCTCAACTCGATGGATATTATTGCAGAAGTGCGGTAAGATTGCAGTAGAACCTTTGCCTTTCAAAGGCACAGAAACAATGTTATCAGTTGTTATTTCAAACAAAACGCATTTCAGCCTGTAATGAAAATGTAAAAAAACAATAGAATGGAAGAATAAACTTCGTTTCGGAGGAAGGGTGCACGTGTCTGTCCCGCATCAGCGAGCACATTATTATCACGTTTGTCAATACTGCGGAAGGGAAGCGCCGCGGCCGGATTACGAGCACTTTGCGTACACCGTGCACACGAGTAATTTTATGGAAATCTCATTGTTTCATTTGTTTCGTACCGGGGACATTTGCAAAGAGAACAAAACCGCGCGCACAGCTGCGAGCACGTATATTTTAATTCTTGAAGTGATAACGGTCGGTTAATTAAAAACCTGGCACGCATCGGGCTCCGCTTAATTGATCATTTGCCGTATGATTCCCCTTCCGCAAACAATCGAGAAATCGATTCGACTATTCATCGAAGCGGTGGAACGGGACGATGTGCGTCATCCGATCTAGGAGCTAAGGGTAGTCTCGTGACTTTTGCGGAGTCAGAAAACTCGGAGCCAGGAAAAACGATTTTTCGCCTATTCTTGTCGGTAACGTGGTCGCTCTATCTTATCGCGAATCTACGGAGTCTTAACCTCGGATCCACCTCCATAATCCGCAAATTGTCCTAAGAAGTGCACCGTTTTGCTAGCTTTTGCTACGGTCAACTAATCCTTTTCGGAGAAAGGAAGATTTTCATTCTATTCACTTTAACCCTTTGCGGACGGGGGCGCTCGACGGGCGAGCGTCGCTGTGGACGATAGGTATTGGAGCGCGCAGTAAATAAAGTGTTCAGGTCGCACGTTTGTGTTATAAAATCTAAAGCTTTATTCAAATAGCATTTTTATAAAATCACAAAGAAACAAATTTAGTCGTCTTTACATAGGCGATGTTTTATATTCGTGCTTTGTGTGATATAGTTCGAAACAATCACCTATGTGCAAGGCCGGCTTAGCCGAACAAGTAGCACAATAGTACCTCGACTCTCTCCTTCCGTGTTTTATTTTTCGATTAGAGCAGACGACGCAATCGTTACTTCTTCCTGTCTCATCTCGCCTAATAATATGTAGAAGGCCGTTGAGCCTTTCTGCTGTTCCAGAAGTCGCAGGAGCCTTGGGATTAGCGTCTCAAAAATCGCCAATCAATTGACCTACCAAGTGACGTACAAATTGTAAATGGGATAACTTTTTTTATGTTGTATGTCTTGTGATGTTCTTCATGTAATAGATAGGAATTTATCACTGAAACTTCCAATCCCCAAAAAAATAATTTTCGCCACCATTTTTGAGACTTTCTCATGAAACAGTACGTGCCTGTGTACTGATCTGCTTTATCTACCCCACCCATATATTTATTATAATTTATAACCACGTCTGGCTTCAGATGTTATAAGATGTAAAATATGTGAAAATGTATAAAATGTATGAAAACTTTGCTGGTTTCTCTGGTAGTGACACTGAAAGACTGACGCGGCAGACTGAATTCGTTCTGAACCTACCATGGTCTCGCATCGTAAGTTTACACTATACGGAAGATAAGATCTTATCAATACAAAGACTATATAGTAAAAAAAAAAATATGGTGGTGTGGTGGTTAAAAATATGTGGTGCTATTTGAAAATCATCGATGACCTTCAAAAGACCTTGAAAACGACTACAATAGGAACATTTTTTTATATCACCATATTTGCCCCCTTTAACAGTACAACTTTTCTCTCTAACATTTTCTTCTATCTCTAATCCTAACGGAGCTATTTAGGTGGCCTGTTTGTCGTGAACCACCCGGTATGCCGACACTCGTCCGCAACGGTAAAAAGACTTGGGCGGCTATTTGCCGACACTCGTTCGCAAAGGGTTAATCTTCGACCGTGGCAAGGTCTGCCTGTCGGGGGAACGTAATCCCGGTGAACACATTAAATACAACGAAGAGTTTAATTCATACGACCGTGAGCCAGGTGCGGCAGAAAATCCGGCTAACATTTTTTGCTGGCAGAACTGCAATATTTGTAAGAGCAAGAGTGCTGCTCTTCGTTTGTTCAGTGGTGCTGTTCAGTTCACTTGAATCTCAAATTATTAATTCGAGCAGAACAAATTTTAAAACAGACGCTAAGAGCGCACAAGGTCTCACACTGACATGGAATATTTTTCACCAATGGACGCCATGATAACCAGTTGCGTAGCAATGTACACACAGTTCGAACGTGAATATCGTAAAAATAAACACTGGAGAAGAGCCAGGTACCTTTTAACCCTTTGCATACGAAGCCATTTTAACTGCAAAACGAAAAATTTCTTCTAGAATATTTCCCTTCTATATATATTTTTTCATGCTATACATACGAAAATGGTAGAATTTACTGGTGCAATACTGAAATGTTTAGTAAGGCTATAGCCGGTTTTGGGGGTCAAATGTGCCCTGGAAGGGATTTTATTCCAATTTGCGCCATTCGATAGCCTACCAAAAAAGATACCTTTCAGCCAAGTTTTAGTCCTATAGCACATCTGTAAAGGTAGTTATAGAGGAAAAACGAAAATCCAGTTTTTGGCCCATTTTCCCCATTTAAAATTCTGAAAAAAATCTGACACGTTTCGGACACCAAACCACATACTTCGAGTCGTTTTCAGATTTTTCGGTTGCAAACTCTGGCTGTAAAAATCGAAAAAATGCAGATTTCATATGGAAATCGAAGAGACACTAGAACAGAATTAATTTAACAATGAGATATTGCCCTAAGCATTATGCTCAATTTTTTTCAAATTCCTGCGATTGGTGCGTCATAGTAGGAAAAAATAAAAACCACTTTTTTCGGCGTTTTTTCCGTTAAAAACTAAGTTATGATTATCGTAAAAATATATTATGTAATATTAAACATCTCTAAGTTCAGGGAAACATCGTCCAGACTTTAAAAATTGCGTAATACAAAAAACAACAATTATACTACGCAGGATATATCCCAATATTTCGAAGGTATTTTCAACGGCGCCGGTTGGTGCAGTAGCTGTGGACCAGGTTCGGATCTCGCCCGGGTCCAATTTTTTTTTTCTTTAATTAGATGTTTTTTCGATTTCTAACCGTATGATTGTTGTTACGCTGTTGTAAAAACATTTTTTAACTATGTTTAAACTATTTTTTAATAATTTTCCGGAAAAATATTTTTGGAGTACTTTCGGCCTTTAGTCATCTACGGGCTGTATTACTTATCTCCTTAACATTTTTTTTACATGGATTAAGTGCATCGACTTGTCTATTAAATCTTTTATCTTTAGTCGGCACATTACTTATTGTTAATAATAAATCTAGTGTTATATTGGGGTCGGGAGGTATTGTTGTATATGTTTCTGTCAAGTAAAAATATTAGGGATATTATGAAAACGAGGTTTATGCTTCAAAATTTGCCCACGTCCCCCCCCTTTTTTTCCGTAGGGAAAATGACGTTACGCATACCCCGACCCCCTGGGGGGAGTCGGGGTTATGTGGGACTACCCCTTGGGGAAAGATCCCCAAGGGGCTACCCACTACAGAACCCACGCCCACCTAAGCTAAATGGAAGGTGCCTGGATCACGCGTGTACTCAACAGGACACCTCCCAGCTATCATCATACCCCGGGGGAGGTTTTAACCTCCCCCACTGCCTACGCTATAAGACCCCGGGCGGAGGGGCCCACCCGGTGTTCCCATCCCTGGAGCCTTCGGATTGAGCTTCCCGAGGCGGCTGCCGTCCTCTCCAGTCGGGGGGCGAGGAGCCCGAAGTGTCCTTCGAATCGCCAGCGGCCGTCTATGACCAGGACCAGGTACCTCATCCTGGGCCCGATCTCGACGGAGGTTTTAGCGACGCGAATCCGGAGGTCTTGACCACGGGGTAGCCGCCACGGCCGAGGCGATCCATACCACCAGATCGCCTCGGTCTTTGCGGCGGCCACGGTCAGCCCCATCCTCCGAATTCGCCCGACCATGCAGTCCAGGACGGCCTCACCGTGGTGCCTGGTCCTCCTCCAGTCCTCCCCCACGGCATAAATCAGGGTGTCATCTGCATAGCAGATTTCGGGCATTCGGCATCATGCGACCGAATAATGCAAAATGTTGCTCGACAACGCAAAAGTAGGACCTGCCTGGTGGCAAACGCTCTAGATTTATCCTTCATCTACCGCTTTTGACCACTGACATGCCCCATCTTTACATTATCGAGCCATAAATTGACGCCTCCCGAACCCTTGCAATCTTGTACGATCTAGCGTTGTGTGCGGCACACCATGGCACACGCACACGGCACGCACACTGTGGCGGATCAAGGCCACCTGGGAAAGCTGGACCTTAACGGTTGCCTACAATAAGTAACAGTTTGCGGCGTATGATAACGATTTGAGGGCAGCTGCCGAATACACCTGCGAGACGCTGTGTTTCGGGTACGATAAGCGCGAGCGACCGTCCATCCGTCGTGTATTTTGTACAATCGTGCGGGCTTCTCGGACCACCGCTGCCGGGTTTTGCCGGCAGCTTTTTGTAACACCCGAACGACAATAAATGTAAAGTAGAAGCCCACTTTCGTGTGTCGTAATTCTGAGCAACTTTCCCGCCGCGGGGAATGCCCCGTCCTTCTTTCCCGTAGAACCCTGACACGTGTAGGGGCTTTCCAGGATATCGCGCGGTGCTCGTCGAATCGAGATCGCGGCGGCCGATTCGCGTCTTAGCGTAATTTTTCGTGTGGCACCGTCCTCGTGTCTGGCGCCCGTTCTGAGTACCGAACTTGAGAGAACCGTCGCGAAAATCGAGTCGACGAGACGCCGCACAGTGGTGCCAAATGGCCAAAAAGCGGCGAAAAATCTATAAAAACGAAACTATCCAACGAATTTGTTTGAAAATTTGTCGAGAGATTGCCACAGGTAGAACGCTTATTAGGCAAAAAAAATTTGTGTAAAATGTTATTAACATTAAGTAGTATGGGCTAATCGAAAATCTCCGTTTTCTGCCCATTTTTTATTTATGGAAGCATACAACAAATACTTTAATAGATTTTGGTCTGGAACTAATCGTTTTGGCAAGGTGTAATATTGATCTAACTTTGTGCAAAAAATCATGAGACCCTTTCGTCACAATTTAAGTTTAAATATCAACTTTCAGAATTTCCAAGAGTGAATTTTCCGGACGTTACGATTATTTGATGTTCCAGGTGAAATTTTTTAGGAATATTTCTAAATAATAAAGAAAAATGAGAAGTGCATACGATTTATTAATTTTTTATGTATAAGAAAATATTTAATAACAATTTTTTTTATCTGACATAAATTATTTTTACAGCGTTCATTGGAGCACTACCACAAAATACCTGTTGCATTTTTGCGACAGTAGTCCAGTGAACGAAAACTTCGTTTATTTAACATAAAAAATTGTTATTAAATATCTTTTTATATGTATGAATGTCACTTTTTTTTTCTTATCCGATATGTAACCCTTAAAAATTTCACCTGAAACATCAAATAATCATGACTTCCGTGCGATTCATTCTTGGAAATTCCGAAAGTTGATATTTGAACTTAAATTGCCGCGAAAGCATCTCGAAGTATCTCGTGATTTTTTGCACAAAGCTAGATCAATATTATAACTTGCCAAAACGATTAGTTCCAGATCGAAGCTTTTCAAAGGATTTTTTGTATTCCGCCATAAATAAAAAATGAGCGTAACGCAAAGGGGCTTCAGGTTAGTCCATATTACTTAATGTTAAACAACTTTTTTTGGAAAACTTTTTTTTCCAGTCAATAGTTAAAACCATTTGCAATGACCCATATGATTTGTAGACCCCTTAGTATTCAATTATAGGCGGAGTAATTACATAACTTTCGCACTGAAAACTGATGGATTCCCAGGAGCGAGGAAATGGTTATTTACCATGCGTATATCTCCGTAAAAAATTTTTTTTCAAAAATCTGACTTTGGCACATCATGCACGCACTATTAGGCTATACAGAAATAATTTTTTTTTATAAAAATCGAAAATTTATAAAATGGACTTTTTGCCGCCTTGGCACCACTGTGCGCCGTTTGTCCCGGGTGGACCACGTTTCGCGCGGCCGAACGTGGCCCGGCTTCACGGTCTGTAAAAACCCGCCGTTGCCCGGGTTTTTCTCCCGTCGGACGGGCCGAAAATCAGGGCAACGTGACACCGTACAAATTCGTTATTTAATACTAAGATAAAGCTACGAATGGCGTGTTTCAGCAAGAGACTCGAAGATGGACGCTTCTTTTGTTGACGTGCCCATCCTGCTGTGCTCCCTCCTGGGTCTGCTCGTAAATGGGTTCAACCTGCTCGTGATCCTGTGCATACACAAAGAGGTAAATATTTAAAAAATAGAAAACTCCATACAAATACTATATAACTATTACTATAAGGACTGCCTATTACAGTGAAATCTCGTTGTTTGTCAGTCCGCCGTTTTTACTGACAAGATACGAAATCGGAGGTTCTCGCCGAGCGTCCCATTTGAACTACACAGGGAACGCTGGAAACCGTCGTACCCTCTTCAAGTCATAAGAAACCTATAACTTGAAAACGCTACTGACGTGAAAACGGCGAAAACAGCAAAGGTCAAGAGCCGTCGTCGCCGAGAAGTGTGGCACACATTGTCGGCTATATCGGTGTGAGACCAGAAGACTAATCGAATCCAGTTACAAAACTTCTTTATTTGTCATTATTTTTTTTTATGAAACTTTTACCAACATATTTACCAACATGTTTCTGATTAAAACTAAACCAAATATGATTTAATTCCGATGATATATACTTGTGTAATGGACGATGAAATATGTAGGACGATTGTGTTGTGTCTTGACATGTTCTATGCCTTTAGTATAATTTCGTGGTTAGATCGTGCATAACTCACAGACGATAATCGTCCGTTCGCTGCACCAGATATCCGGTGGGACATATCAAACGCCCTGGTTGGAAATTATGGAGGTTGTGTCTGACATGTAATTGCTTCGACAGCACATATACTAAATTTGGAACGATACAGAGAAGATTAGCATGGTCCCTGCGCAAGGATAACACGCAAAATCGTGAAGCGTTCTGTGCTGTTGAGTACTCGCGTGATCCAGGCACACACCCTTTAGAGAAAAAGTGGAAAAATTGCCATTTTTCACGATTTTCGGCTTAAAATCGCAATTTTTAATCGTTTATAACTCGTAAACGAATAAGTCAATACCGGTGAAATTTTCAGCATGGACATAATTTATTCGAACGAATCAAATACATTCTTTAAATTTTCAATACAGGCTCAGATAAAAGAGCCTGAAAAAATCAACTTTTACTATTTCTTTTGCGATTCCGACCAATTCAAATTTTTTTCAAAAATTTTTTACACCTCGTCTAATAAACTAATCCTTCTAACTTCTCAATAACATTCAAGTCATTTGATCTAATTTTTAGAAAGTTATGTTGCTTGAAATAGTGTAGACTCAGTTTTGCTCGTTACTGTAAGTAAGAAGTGGCCGCACAATGCACAGATAGATGGATAGATAGATTATAATAGATAGATACGTTATAATAGATAGATAGATTATTACTGTTTTTTTTTTCCCCGCGGGGAACAGAATTGCAGTCAATCACAGTCCCAGCAGACAGAGGCAGTGAACGTCCGGTGGTTCGACCGCCAACGAATAAACCCTCAGATGAAGAATTATTATGAATTATTATGGACATCCGATTATGTCGCACGAGGAGAAGTAAAAATAGGATTAAGATATATGTTAAAAATTCTACGCAGTAAGGTAGCACGAGAAACGACTCCAACTTTTCTTCCTGCAAGACACGCAGATGAAGTTCTCAGTTTACACGCTGAGAACAAACAGGAAAGGTGTCCAAATATGCCAAATTATAAGAAAAGACGCCGACTTCATGGTAAAAAGATCCTGTCGGCGTACAGCTGACTAGTCAGGAGACATCAAGAAGATAAAAAGATGCAAGGTAGAGACTCCTGTGCCAGCATCTTTGAAAAACAAAGGATTGTGCATCTTATAAAAAGGGGGACCAACTCCTAAAATTCAGTTATAAATAGTCAGTCAGTCAGTCAGACAATCGTGAACAATCAGTTATTCAGTCATAGTCAATAGTCCAGTAGTCTCTTTTGAAGTTAAAATAGTTCGTTCAGTTGTTTCGCGACAAACCGTTTCAAAGACCAGTGTCAGCAGTCGGAGTACATTGTAACCGAATCCGAACCCGTGATCACGGTAATATTAATATTATTATTATTATTATTATAATCAAACTATTTGTAAGCACTCCAGTATATGCGCTATATAAACCATATTTGTAAAATCAAATTTGTAATCTCTGATTCAGAACCACACTTTGAATAAATCAATAATTTTGTTGTTTTCAAAATAAGGGTACAAAGTTATTTAAACGAGCCTCAATTTCCCGAACCATAGCCGGTGTATGCAGGTAGGTTCGAAACTGCGTCCTATCCTCTTAAGATCGTAATTCATACCACTTGGGACGTAACACTATCAAAGCTTGCGAAGGAGTATCTTTGTGTTATGACAACATCTGTTCCTTCCGAAAGAGTATTCTCAAAGACTGGCGAAATAATTAGTAAAAAAAAGAAATAGATTAAAAGACAATATAGTGAATAAAATATTGCTTCTTAATATGTACAAAATAAATCCTTTATTATGTCTATTTCGTACATATTCGCTTTATCTACGTTTTTTTCTTGCCGAAATGTTCCAGTATTTCCACTCGCGGCATTTCTATACTCATGTCAGGTCCGAAATCACAGTCAAATTTAAAGCATCGAGATATTTGAAGGAATCATTTGGCAATCGATACATATAGTATAGAAACAGCTTATAGTGATCAGGAATAAATAACTTCTGTGAATTTGATTGCAAAGTGAAAAAACATTGACCACTTTGACTCGATAATTTCATACCTTACTTCATATATTAATGTATATATATAAGGCGCTAAAACTCAAGGAAGGTAAAGAATATATTTCACAGAAGTCATAAGGAAACACCAATCCCTACGACCCATATCCCATAAATTCCAACTTCAAGAAAACAAGATCTATTCAAATTAAAACATTGATAAAGAAATAATGAGAAAATAACTGCGAAATTTCTTGTTAAGGGCCAGTTTTCCCAGGTGGCCTTGAACAATCGATAGTACCGCTATAACGGCCACTCGAAGAAGCTAAATAGTAACATTTTCGTCCAGTATGGGGAGCTGGGTGCACTTTCCACATTCAGTGTCGAGTGAGAGAGAGAAAAAAAAAAAAAAGAAATAAAAATATATATATAGGAAAATGTGCAACTTAGTACGTAAGTCAAATCGTTATGTATATAGGTATAAGGGAAACATATATTTGCGGCTAATGGGTCCGAGTGGACTCAAGTCTTTGTATTATTGTTGTTAATATTAATAGCAATGAAAATAAAAAAAAAAAAAAAAATTCAGTGTCGAGTGGCATTTTCCGAGTATCCTCTCTGATTCGATCGCATGATCTCTGACAATAGAGGCGATCTGAGCATGCGTGGTCCACATCGTAAACGACGGCGCTGCCGTAGCTTCGTTCGAACAGCCGTGCCTCGGCACACTCACACACCACCAGGTCGGCGTGTACGTGTACCGATGAGAATAGCAAGGGTCCGGGATGCCGCTAATCATTCCTCGATCGTGCAAAATGGCAGAGTTGGGCAAAATATTTATCTAAATAAAAATTTCGAATAACTAGTAAAAGATAAAAAAAATTTTTATTCCTTATTCGAAGGTTCAAGTAAAGAAAGTATCTTTATTTGATGTGTATCGAATAATTTTATTCGACGAAAAAAGATAATTTTTTTTATTCGAAGCGGATTTATTCAAACTTCGAATAATTTTTTCATCTTTTATCTTATACCTCGTCTGTGGTGTAGCGTTCATTTCATAACTTTAATTTCGTCAATTTTAAACTGTCCGATATTTTGATAAAGGTCCTCGTATTCTTCAAATTTTGAAAAATGTTCCTGCCACGAAAACATTGCATTTGTCTAAAACAATTGCAATAAATAAATGGTGAAGAAAACATTTTTTTTATTTCAAATGACAACGTTTTTAACGTACCGTACACTCCGGACTGCACCGGACTGTGTGTGCATTTGAGAGTAAAACTGTCGCGAGTTGCTCTCCAGAGTCAAATTCGTCAGTGTTTTATTATGCACGAAAGGAATAGCCCTCTCCGGTAGCAAATACTTCCGATGCTACCGGAGAGTGCCATTCCTTTCGTGCATAATATGTAAAACACTGACGAATTGACTCTGGAGAATAAGTCGCGACAATTTTACTCTTAAATTGGCACGCATCCTTAGAGTGTATGTAGACTAAAAATGTTGTCACTCGAAGAAAATGTTTTTCCACCGTTTATTTTGCAATTGTTTGAAACAAATGTTCCTGCTTTCGTGGCAGGAGCAATTTAAAAACTTTAAGGGAAATGAGGAACTTTCTCATAAAAGCGGACAGTTTCAAATTTCCGTAATTAAAGTTATTTCAAGTGAACGCTGCACCGTGACATACAGCTTCCGACGGCAGGCGCGCGGTAGAAGCAGCGGCCGGACATCTTACCTACGTGCAGCGTTCACTTAAAATAATTTTAATTCTCATTAAATTGTCAGTAATGGGGACACTTTGCGCTATCTCCCCATTCTTTTTCAAATTTTTAAGAATATTCCGGCCATGAAAATATTGCATCTGTTTCAAACAATTGCAAAATGAATGGTGAAAAAAACATTTTTTTCAAATGACAACATTTTTAGTATACTCTCTTACGTTATCACTATATGCTCCCAAAAACTCATCTTTGATCTTTGTCGATTTGTTAGTTCTAGCCGTATAATTTAATGAAACAAGAGTGACACTTTCTTACTTTTCTGTAAAATCATGAAAATCCTTTGAGACTTGTTCATAGGTGACTACAACATATTCAAATTTGAACAAAATGCGAAACATTGCTGCAACAAGAGTCCGATTTCGCGTGGAATGATCCTTATAAGAACAAGGTGAGAGCATATCGTTTCATAGAGGACGAAATACAGAAAGTTTCTGATACAATCGAACGAATCAGTTCGAGGGAACGGCGAGAACGTCCGCGACGTCGGCCATTGTGGATGGAAATCATTTTCCTTAGCCTCCGCCGAGGAATAAAAAGTCATGTGCAGCTCTGAAGACGCAGGGAATCGAATCGCATAGTTATCGGATGCACCGGCCAGCCTCGTTTTCATAACTTACCTTGGCCGGGAAACCATGGCGTTGTGAAAACAATTAGTTAATGGGACGCGGGCCAAGTTTACAAGCTGATCGAGTTACGTTTAATAAAGTCAGAGAATTTTAAACTTTCGTCACTTGCCCGGTTCGATCTATCGCTTGAAATTACCGGTCGAATTAACGGGGCTTTTAGGGGTTGTAACCCCCGACGAATTAGATCGGGTTAGATAAACGTGGAAGTTCGTGTCATCTATTAACCCTTAACACCCCAACGTGCTTCTGTATCATAACTGACCACTACTGTCCAAAATATGGCGAGTGTATAATCGATTAATAAAATGGCTTTTAGCAAACAAATAAGATCTATCGGTTTCTAGAAAATCGAAATATGCTCAAGTAGTATGCTCGACGATTATACGGTTCACACACAATTACAGACGTATTTCGCGCGTCCTCGTATCTCCGGGAGATAAAAATGAATTTCTTCATCCCCTCAATCAAGAAAACCACTTAGGAGATCCTTCGTTTTTACGCGAACAAAGGTGGCTGCTTTGCGGGAAGTTTTTTGACGGGAAATTAGCGGAGATGTTGACACCGTTGTTGCTCGTACATCTTACTTTTTTGTAATAAGGAATGCCATTGTGCTTAAATAAAAAGAAAAATTAAAATCGACTTTTACGGATGTTGCACGCAATTTCGCGCAGGAAATAATTCCAAGATATAACGAAAGATAGAAATGTTTCTGATCGGTGTACGTTAGCGTACCGTTTTCATTATTTTCAACCGATCCGTCGGAAACTACCTTTAAGAAGTTCAGCTATCTTCTTTCCTGCAATAACCCCAAAGAAAATGATTATATCCGGCTTTTCAGATTGATTTCAATTATATCTACACTACAAAATTCAATAGAATGGAGTAGAATTTTTCTTGATTTTAGATCTACAAAGTTGCTACCACTGAAAATAAGATTTCGTGGGGTTTATTAAAGTTTGACTACAGAAACTGAAAATTGCCCAAACATCCGCAGTCCATCGACAAGAATCACCCGCCATAATAAATAAAATATCTCGTTAAGCATCGCGTCCGTGATGAGAGGCAAAAAGCACATGAATTTTTCACACCCCCCAAAATAGAAGGACTCGGCAGTTAAGGTCAAACGTCTCTCGTCGTTCTCATAAGGTCATCGAAGT
>NW_027489912.1:0-20256 GCF_050948215.1 Halictus rubicundus | reverse complement strand
CCTCTATCCTATCCTATCCTCTATCCTATCCTATTCTCTATCCTATCCTATCCTCATCCTATCGTATCCTCTATCGTATCCTATCCTCTATCCTATTAAATCCTATATCGTATCCTCTATCCTATATTATCCTCTATCCTATCCCATCCTCTATCCTATCCTATCCTCTATCCTATCCTATCCTCTGTCCTATCCTATCCTCTATCCTATCCTATCCTCTATCCTATCCTATCCTCTATCCTATCCTATCCTGCATCATATCCTATCCTATATCCTATCCTATCCTCTATCCTATTCTATCCTCTATCCTATTATATCCTCTATCCTATCCTATCCTGTATCCTATTCTATCCTCTATCCTATCCTATCCTCTATCCTATCCTATCCTGTATCATATCCTATTCTCTATCCTATCCTATCCTCTATCCTATTCTATCCTCTATCCTATCCAATCCTATATCCTATTCTCTATCCTATCCTATCCTCTATCGTATCCTATCCTCCATCCTATCCAATCCTATATCGTATCCTCTATCCTATCCTATCCTCTATCCTCTCCTATCCTCTATCCTATCCTATCGTCTATCATATCCTATGCTCTATCCTATCCTATCCTCTAACCTATCCTATCCTCTATCCTATCCAATCCTATATCCTATCCTCTATCATAATCCTATCCTCTATCGTATCCTATCCTCTATCCTATATTATCCTCTATCCTATCCCATCCTCTATCCTATCCTATCCTCTATCCTATCCTATCCTCTATCCTATCCTATCCTCTATCCTATATTATCCTCTATCCTATCCCATCCTCTATCCTATCCTATCCTCTATCCTATCCTATCCTCTGTCCTATCCTATCCTCTGTCCTATCCTATCCTCTATCCTATCCTATCCTCTATCCTATCCTATCCTCTATCCTATCCTATCCTGTATCATATCCTATCCTCTATCCTATCCTATCCTCTATCCTATTCTATCCTCTATACTATCCAATCCTATATCCTATTCTCTATCCTATCCTATCCTCTATCGTATCCTATCCTCCATCCTATCCAATCCTATATCGTATCCTCTATCCTATCCTATCCTCTATCCTATCCTATCCTCTATCCTATCCTATCGTCTATCATATCCTATGCTCAATCCTATCCTATCCTCTATCCTATCCTATCCTCTATCCTATCAAATCCTATATCCTATCCTCTATCATATCCTATCCTCTATCCTATCCTATCCTCAATCCTATCCTATCCTCTATCCTATCCTATCCTCTATCCTATCCTATCCTCTATCCTATCCTATTCTCTATCCTATCCTATCCTCTATCCTATCCTATCCTCTATCCTATCCTATCCTCTATCCTATCCTATCCTCTATCCTATCCTATCCTCTATCCTATCCTATCCTATCCTCTATTCTATCCTATCCTCTATCCTATCCTATCCTCTATCGTATCCTATTCTCTATCCTATCCTATCCTCTACCCTATCCTATCCTCTATCCTATCCTATCCTCTATCCTATCCTATCCTCTATCCTATCCTATCCCTATCATATCCTATCCTCTGTCCTATCCTATCCGCTATCCTATCCTATCCTCTATCCTATCCTATCCTCTATCCTATCCTATCCTGTATCATATCCTATCCTATATCCTATCCTATCCTCTATCCTATTCTATCCTCTATCCTATTATATCCTCTATCCTATCCTATCCTGTATCCTATTCTATCCTCTATCCTATCGTATCCTCTATCGTATCCTATCCTATATCCTATTAAATCCTATATCGTGTCCTCTATCCTATCCTATCCTCTATCCTATCCTATCCTCTATCCTATCCTATCCTCTATCCTATCCTATCCTCTATCCTATCCTATCCTCTATCGTATCCTATCCTCTAACCTATTAAATCCTATATCGTATCCTCTATCCTATCCTATCCTCTATCCTATCCTATCCTATCCTGTATCATATCCTATCCTCTATCCTATCCTATCCTCTATCCTATTCTATCCTCTATCCTATCCTATCCTCTATCCTATCCTATCCTCTATCCTATCCTCTATCCTATCCTCTATCCTATTCTCTATCCTATCCTATCCTCTATCCTATCCTATCCTCTATCCTATATTATCCTCTATCCTATCCCATCCTCTATCCTATCCTATCCTCTATCCTATCCTATCCTCTATCCTATCCTATCGTCTATCATATCCTATGCTCAATCCTATCCTATCCTCTATCCTATCCTATCCTCTATCCTATCAAATCCTATATCCTATCCTCTATCATATCCTATCCTCTATCCTATCCTATCCTCAATCCTATCCTATCCTCTATCCTATCCTATCCTCTATCCTATCCTATCCTCTATCCTATCCTATTCTCTATCCTATCCTATCCTCTATCCTATCCTATCCTCTATCCTATCCTATCCTCTATCCTATCCTATCCTCTATCCTCTCCTATCCTATCCTCTATTCTATCCTATCCTCTATCCTATCCTATCATCTATCGTATCCTATTCTCTATCCTATCCTATCCTCTACCCTATCCTATCCTCTATCCTATCCTATCCTCTATCCTATCCTATCCTCTATCCTATCCTATCCCCTATCATATCCTATCCTCTGTCCTATCCTATCCTCTATCCTATCCTATCCTCTATCCTATCCTATCCTCTATCCTATCCTATCCTGTATCATATCCTATCCTATATCCTATCCTATCCTCTATCCTATTCTATCCTCTATCCTATTATATCCTCTATCCTATCCTATCCTGTATCCTATTCTATCCTCTATCCTATCGTATCCTCTATCGTATCCTATCCTATATCCTATTAAATCCTATATCGTGTCCTCTATCCTATCCTATCCTCTATCCTATCCTATCCTCTATCGTATCCTATCCTCTAACCTATTAAATCCTATATCGTATCCTCTATCCTATCCTATCCTCTATCCTATCCTATCCTATCCTGTATCATATCCTATCCTCTATCCTATCCTATCCTCTATCCTATTCTATCCTCTATCCTATCCTATCCTCTATCCTATCCTATCCTCTATCCTATCCTCTATCCTATCCTCTATCCTATTCTCTATCCTATCCTATCCTCTATCCTATCCTATCCTCTATCCTATATTATCCTCTATCCTATCCCATCCTCTATCCTATCCTATCCTCTATCCTATCCTATCCTCTATCCTATCCTATCCGCTATCCTATCCTATCCTCTATCCTATCCTATCCTCTATCCTATCCTATCCTCTATCCTATATTATCCTTTATCCTATCCCATCCTCTATCCTATCCTATCCTCTATCCTATCCTATCCTCTATCCTATCCTATCCTCTATCCTATCCTATCCTCTATCCTATCCTATCCTCTATCCTATTCTATCCTCTATCCTATCCTATCCTCTATCCTATCCTATCCTCTATCCTATCCTATCCTCTATCCTATCCTATCCTCTATCCTATCCTATCCTCTATCCTATCCTATCCTCTATCCTATATTATCCTCTATCCTATCCTATCCTATCCTCTATCCTATCCTATCCTCTATCCTATCCTATCCTCTATCCTATCCTATCCTCTATCCTATCCTATCCTCTATCCTATCCTATCCTCTATCCTATCCTATCCTCTATCCTATCCTATCCTCTATCCTATATTATCCTCTATCCTATCCTATCCTATCCTCTATCCTATCCTATCCTCTATCCTATCCTATCCTCTATCCTATCCTATCCTCTATCCTATCCTATCCTCTATCCTATCCTATCCTCTATCCTATCCTATCCTATCCTCTATCCTATCCTATCCTCTATATTATCCTATCCTCTATCCTATCCTATCCTCTATCCTATCCTTATCCTCTATCGTATCCTATCCTCTATCCTATCCTATCCTCTATCCTATCCTATCCTCTATCCTATCCTATCCTCTATCCTATCCTATCCTCTATCCTATCCTATCCTCTATCCTATCCTATCCTCTATCCTATCCTCTATCCTATCCTATCCTCTATCCTATCCTATCCTCTATCCTATCCTATCCTCTATCCTATATTATCCTCTATCCTATATTATCCTCTATCCTATCCCATCCTCTATCCTATCCTATCCTCTATCCTATCCTATCCTCTATCCTATTCTATCCTCTATCCTATCCTATCCTCTATCCTATCCTATCCTCTATCCTATCCTATCCTCTATCCTATCCTATCCTCTATCCTATCCTATCCTCTATCCTATCCTATCCTCTATCCTATCCTATCCTCTATCCTATCCTATCCTCTATCCTATCCTATCCTCTATCCTATCCTATCCTCTATCCTATCCTATCCTCTATCCTATCCTCTATCCTATCCTCTATCCTATTCTCTATCCTATCCTATCCTCTATCCTATCCTATCCTCTATCCTATATTATCCTCTATCCTATCCCATCCTCTATCCTATCCTATCCTCTATCCTATCCTATCCTCTGTCCTATCCTATCCTCTATCCTATCCTATCCTCTATCCTATCCTATCCTCTATCCTATCCTATCCTGTATCATATCCTATCCTATATCCTATCCTATCCTCTATCCTATTCTATCCTCTATCCTATTATATCCTCTATCCTATCCTATCCTGTATCCTATTCTATCCTCTATCCTATCCTATCCTCTATCCTATCCTATCCTGTATCATATCCTATTCTCTATCCTATCCTATCCTCTATCCTATTCTATCCTCTATCCTATCCAATCCTATATCCTATTCTCTATCCTATCCTATCCTCTATCGTATCCTATCCTCCATCCTATCCAATCCTATGTCGTATCCTCTATCCTATCCTATCCTCTATCCTATCCTATCCTCTATCCTATCCTATCCTCTATCCTATCCTATCGTCTATCATATCCTATGCTCTATCCTATCCTATCCTCTAACCTATCCTATCCTCTATCCTATCCAATCCTATATCCTATCCTCTATCATATCCTATCCTCTATCGTATCCTATCCTCTATCCTATATTATCCTCTATCCTATCCCATCCTCTATCCTATCCTATCCTCTATCCTATCCTATCCTCTATCCTATCCTATCCTCTATCCTATATTATCCTCTATCCTATCCCATCCTCTATCCTATCCTATCCTCTATCCTATCCTATCCTCTGTCCTATCCTATCCTCTATCCTATCCTATCCTCTATCCTATCCTATCCTCTATCCTATCCTATCCTGTATCATATCCTATCCTATATCCTATCCTATCCTCTATCCTATTCTATCCTCTATCCTATTATATCCTCTATCCTATCCTATCCTGTATCCTATTCTATCCTCTATCCTATCCTATCCTCTATCCTATCCTATCCTGTATCATATCCTATTCTCTATCCTATCCTATCCTCTATCCTATCCTATCCTCTATCCTATCCTATCCTCTATCCTATCCTATCCTCTATCCTATCCTATCCTCTATCCTATCCTATCCTCTATCCTATCCTATCCTCTATCCTATATTATCCTCTATCCTATCCTATCCTATCCTCTATCCTATCCTATCCTCTATCCTATCCTATCCTCTATCCTATCCTATCCTCTATCCTATCCTATCCTCTATCCTATCCTATCCTCTATCCTATCCTATCCTATCCTCTATCCTATCCTATCCTCTATATTATCCTATCCTCTATCCTATCCTATCCTCTATCCTATCCTTATCCTCTATCGTATCCTATCCTCTATCCTATCCTATCCTCTATCCTATCCTATCCTCTATCCTATCCTATCCTCTATCCTATCCTATCCTCTATCCTATCCTATCCTCTATCCTATCCTATCCTCTATCCTATCCTCTATCCTATCCTATCCTCTATCCTATCCTATCCTCTATCCTATCCTATCCTCTATCCTATATTATCCTCTATCCTATATTATCCTCTATCCTATCCCATCCTCTATCCTATCCTATCCTCTATCCTATCCTATCCTCTATCCTATTCTATCCTCTATCCTATCCTATCCTCTATCCTATCCTATCCTCTATCCTATCCTATCCTCTATCCTATCCTATCCTCTATCCTATCCTATCCTCTATCCTATCCTATCCTCTATCCTATCCTATCCTCTATCCTATCCTATCCTCTATCCTATCCTATCCTCTATCCTATCCTATCCTCTATCCTATCCTATCCTCTATCCTATCCTCTATCCTATCCTCTATCCTATTCTCTATCCTATCCTATCCTCTATCCTATCCTATCCTCTATCCTATATTATCCTCTATCCTATCCCATCCTCTATCCTATCCTATCCTCTATCCTATCCTATCCTCTGTCCTATCCTATCCTCTATCCTATCCTATCCTCTATCCTATCCTATCCTCTATCCTATCCTATCCTGTATCATATCCTATCCTATATCCTATCCTATCCTCTATCCTATTCTATCCTCTATCCTATTATATCCTCTATCCTATCCTATCCTGTATCCTATTCTATCCTCTATCCTATCCTATCCTCTATCCTATCCTATCCTGTATCATATCCTATTCTCTATCCTATCCTATCCTCTATCCTATTCTATCCTCTATCCTATCCAATCCTATATCCTATTCTCTATCCTATCCTATCCTCTATCGTATCCTATCCTCCATCCTATCCAATCCTATGTCGTATCCTCTATCCTATCCTATCCTCTATCCTATCCTATCCTCTATCCTATCCTATCCTCTATCCTATCCTATCGTCTATCATATCCTATGCTCTATCCTATCCTATCCTCTAACCTATCCTATCCTCTATCCTATCCAATCCTATATCCTATCCTCTATCATATCCTATCCTCTATCGTATCCTATCCTCTATCCTATATTATCCTCTATCCTATCCCATCCTCTATCCTATCCTATCCTCTATCCTATCCTATCCTCTATCCTATCCTATCCTCTATCCTATATTATCCTCTATCCTATCCCATCCTCTATCCTATCCTATCCTCTATCCTATCCTATCCTCTGTCCTATCCTATCCTCTATCCTATCCTATCCTCTATCCTATCCTATCCTCTATCCTATCCTATCCTGTATCATATCCTATCCTATATCCTATCCTATCCTCTATCCTATTCTATCCTCTATCCTATTATATCCTCTATCCTATCCTATCCTGTATCCTATTCTATCCTCTATCCTATCCTATCCTCTATCCTATCCTATCCTGTATCATATCCTATTCTCTATCCTATCCTATTCTCTATCCTATCCTATCCTCTATCCTATCGTATCCTCTATCGTATCCTATCCTATATCCTATTAAATCCTATATCGTGTCCTCTATCCTATCCTATCCTCTATCCTATCCTATCCTCTATCCTATCCTATCCTCTATCGTATCCTATCCTCTAACCTATTAAATCCTATATCGTATCCTCTATCCTATCCTAACCTCTATCCTATCCTATCCTATCCTGTATCATATCCTATCCTCTATCCTATCCAATCCTCTATCCTATTCTATCCTCTATCCTATCCTATCCTCTATCCTATCCTATCCTGTATCCTATTCTATCCTCTATCCTATCCTATCCTCTATCCTATCCTATCCTGTATCATATCCTATCCTCTATCCTATCCTATCCTCTATCCTATTCTATCCTCTATACTATCCAATCCTATATCCTATTCTCTATCCTATCCTATCCTCTATCGTATCCTATCCTCCATCCTATCCAATCCTATATCGTATCCTCTATCCTATCCTATCCTCTATCCTATCCTATCCTCTATCCTATCCTATCGTCTATCATATCCTATGCTCAATCCTATCCTATCCTCTATCCTATCCTATCCTCTATCCTATCAAATCCTATATCCTATCCTCTATCATATCCTATCCTCTATCCTATCCTATCCTCAATCCTATCCTATCCTCTATCCTATCCTATCCTCTATCCTATCCTATCCTCTATCCTATCCTATTCTCTATCCTATCCTATCCTCTATCCTATCCTATCCTCTATCCTATCCTATCCTATCCTCTATTCTATCCTATCCTCTATCCTATCCTATCCTCTATCGTATCCTATTCTCTATCCTATCCTATCCTCTACCCTATCCTATCCTCTATCCTATCCTATCCTCTATCCTATCCTATCCTCTATCCTATCCTATCCCCTATCATATCCTATCCTCTGTCCTATCCTATCCTCTATCCTATCCTATCCTCTATCCTATCCTATCCTCTATCCTATCCTATCCTGTATCATATCCTATCCTATATCCTATCCTATCCTCTATCCTATTCTATCCTCTATCCTATTATATCCTCTATCCTATCCTATCCTGTATCCTATTCTATCCTCTATCCTATCGTATCCTCTATCGTATCCTATCCTATATCCTATTAAATCCTATATCGTGTCCTCTATCCTATCCTATCCTCTATCCTATCCTATCCTCTATCCTATCCTATCCTCTATCCTATCCTATCCTCTATCGTATCCTATCCTCTAACCTATTAAATCCTATATCGTATCCTCTATCCTATCCTATCCTCTATCCTATCCTATCCTATCCTGTATCATATCCTATCCTCTATCCTATCCTATCCTCTATCCTATTCTATCCTCTATCCTATCCTATCCTCTATCCTATCCTATCCTGTATCCTATTCTATCCTCTATCCTATCCTATCCTCTATCCTATCCTATCCTGTATCATATCCTATCCTCTATCCTATCCTATCCTCTATCCTATTCTATCCTCTATACTATCCAATCCTATATCCTATTCTCTATCCTATCCTATCCTCTATCGTATCCTATCCTCCATCCTATCCAATCCTATATCGTATCCTCTATCCTATCCTATCCTCTATCCTATCCTATCCTCTATCCTATCCTATCGTCTATCATATCCTATGCTCAATCCTATCCTATCCTCTATCCTATCCTATCCTCTATCCTATCAAATCCTATATCCTATCCTCTATCATATCCTATCCTCTATCCTATCCTATCCTCAATCCTATCCTATCCTCTATCCTATCCTATCCTCTATCCTATCCTATCCTCTATCCTATCCTATTCTCTATCCTATCCTATCCTCTATCCTATCCTATCCTCTATCCTATCCTATCCTCTATCCTATCCTATCCTCTATCCTATCCTATCCTATCCTCTATTCTATCCTATCCTCTATCCTATCCTATCCTCTATCGTATCCTATTCTCTATCCTATCCTATCCTCTATCCTATCCTATCCTCTATCCTATCCTATCCTCTATCCTATCCTATCCTCTATCCTATCCTATCCCCTATCATATCCTATCCTCTATCCTATCCTATCCTCAATCCTATCCTATCCTCTATCCTATCCTATCCTCTATCCTATCCTATCCTCTATCATATCCTATCCTCTATCCTATCCTATCCTCAATCCTATCCTATCCTCTATCCTATCCTATCCTCTATCCTATATTATCCTCTATCCTATCCCATCCTCTATCCTATCATATCCTCTATCCTATCCTATCCTCTATCCTATCCTATCCTCTATCCTATCATAGTCTCTATCCTATCCTATCCTCTATCCTATCCTATCCTCTATCATATCCTATCCTCTATCCTATCCTATCCTGTATCCTATCCTATCCTCTATCCTATCCTATCCTCTATCCTATCCTATCCTCTATCCTATCCTATCCTCTATCCTATCCTATCCTCTATCGTATCCTATCCTCTATCCAATCCTATCCTCTATCCTATCCTATCCTCTATCCTATCCTATCCTCTATCCTATCCTATCATCTGTCCTATCCTATCCTCTATCCTATCCTATCCTCTATCCTATCCTATCCTCTATCCTATCCTATCCTCTATCCTATCCTCTATCCTATATTATCCTCTATCCTATCCCATCCTCTATCCTTTCCTATCCTCTATCCTATCCTATCCTCTATCCTATTCTATCCTCTATCCTATCCAATCCTATATCCTATTCTCTATCCTATCCTATCCTCTATCGTATCCTATCCTCCATCCTATCCAATCCTATATCGTATCCTCTATCCTATCCTATCCTCTATCCTATCCTATCCTCTATCCTATCCTATCGTCTATCATATCCTATGCTCTATCCTATCCTATCCTCTATCCTATCCTATCCTCTATCCTATCCAATCCTATATCCTATCCTCTATCATATCCTATCCTCTATCCTATCCTATCCTCAATCCTATCCTATCCGCTATCCTATCCAATCCTATATCCTATTCTCTGTCCTATCCTATCCTCTATCCTATCCTATCCTCTATCCTATCCTATCCTCTATCCTATATTATCCTCTATCCTATCCCATCCTCTATCCTATCCTATCCTCTATCCTATCCTATCCTCTATCCTATTCTATCCTCTATCCTATCCTATCCTCTATCCTATCCTATCCTCTATCCTATCCTATCCTCTATCCTATCCTATCCTCTATCCTATCCTATCCTCTATCCTATCCTATCCTCTATCCTATCCTATCCTCTATCCTATCCTATCCTCTATCATATCCTATCCTCTATCCTATCCTATCCTCTATCCTATCCTATCCTCTATCATATCCTATCCTCTATCCTATCCTATCCTGTATCATATCCTATCCTCTATCCCATCCTATACTCTATCCTATTCTATCCTCTATCCTATCCTATCCTCTATCCTATCCTATCCTCTATCCTATCCTATCCTCTATCCTATCCTATCCTCTATCCTATCCTAGTCTCTATCCTATCCTATCCTCTATCCTATCCTATCCTCTATCATATCCTATCATCTATCGTATCCTATCCTCTAACCTATTAAATCCTATATCGTATCCTCTATCCTATCCTATCCTCTATCCTATCCTATCCTCTATCCTATCCTATCCTCTATCCTATCCTATCCTCTATCCTATCCTATCCTCTATCCTATCCTATCCTCTATCCTATCCTATCCTCTATCCTATCCTATCCTCTATCCTATCCTATCCTCTATCCTATCCTATCCCCTATCCTATATTATCCTCTATCCTATCCTATCCTATCCTCTATCCTATCCTATCCTCTATCCTATCCTATCCTCTATCCTATCCTATCCTCTATCCTCTCCTATCCTATCCTCTATCCTATCCTATCCTCTATCCTATCCTATCCTCTATCCTATCCTATCCTCTATCCTATCCTATCCTCTATCCTATATTATCCTCTATCCTATCCTATCCTATCCTCTATCCTATCCTATCCTCTATCCTATCCTATCCTCTATCCTATCCTATCCTCTATCCTCTCCTATCCTATCCTCTATCCTATCCTATCCTCTATCCTATCCTATCCTCTATCCTATCCTATCCTCTATCCTATTCTATCCTCTATCCTATCCAATCCTATATCCTATTCTCTATCCTATCCTATCCTCTATCGTATCCTATCCTCCATCCTATCCAATCCTATATCGTATCCTCTATCCTATCCTATCCTCTATCCTATCCTATCCTCTATCCTATCCTATCGTCTATCATATCATATGCTCTATCCTATCCTATCCTCTATCCTATCCTATCCTCTATCCTATCCAATCCTATATCCTATCCTCTATCATATCCTATCCTCTATCCTATCCTATCCTCAATCCTATCCTATCCGCTATCCTATCCAATCCTATATCCTATTCTCTGTCCTATCCTATCCTCTATCCTATCCTATCCTCTATCCTATCCTATCCTCTATCCTATATTATCCTCTATCCTATCCCATCCTCTATCCTATCCTATCCTCTCTATCCTATCCTATCCTCTATCCTATCCTATCGTCTATCATATCATATGCTCTATCCTATCCTATCCTCTATCCTATCCTATCCTCTATCCTATCCAATCCTATATCCTATCCTCTATCATATCCTATCCTCTATCCTATCCTATCCTCAATCCTATCCTATCCGCTATCCTATCCAATCCTATATCCTATTCTCTGTCCTATCCTATCCTCTATCCTATCCTATCCTCTATCCTATCCTATCCTCTATCCTATATTATCCTCTATCCTATCCCATCCTCTATCCTATCCTATCCTCTATCCTATCCTATCCTCTATCCTATCCTATCCTCTATCCTATATTATCCTCTATCCTATATTATCCTCTATCCTATCCCATCCTCTATCCTATCCTATCCTCTATCCTATCCTATCCTCTATCCTATTCTATCCTCTATCCTATCCTATCCTCTATCCTATCCTATCCTCTATCCTATCCTATCCTCTATCCTATCCTATCCTCTATCCTATCCTATCCTCTATCCTATCCTATCCTCTATCCTATCCTATCCTCTATCCTATCCTATCCTCTATCCTATCCTATCCTCTATCCTATCCTCTATCCTATCCTCTATCCTATTCTCTATCCTATCCTATCCTCTATCCTATCCTATCCTCTATCCTATATTATCCTCTATCCTATCCCATCCTCTATCCTATCCTATCCTCTATCCTATCCTATCCTCTGTCCTATCCTATCCTCTATCCTATCCTATCCTCTATCCTATCCTATCCTCTATCCTATCCTATCCTGTATCATATCCTATCCTATATCCTATCCTATCCTCTATCCTATTCTATCCTCTATCCTATTATATCCTCTATCCTATCCTATCCTGTATCCTATTCTATCCTCTATCCTATCCTATCCTCTATCCTATCCTATCCTGTATCATATCCTATTCTCTATCCTATCCTATCCTCTATCCTATTCTATCCTCTATCCTATCCAATCCTATATCCTATTCTCTATCCTATCCTATCCTCTATCGTATCCTATCCTCCATCCTATCCAATCCTATGTCGTATCCTCTATCCTATCCTATCCTCTATCCTATCCTATCCTCTATCCTATCCTATCCTCTATCCTATCCTATCGTCTATCATATCCTATGCTCTATCCTATCCTATCCTCTAACCTATCCTATCCTCTATCCTATCCAATCCTATATCCTATCCTCTATCATATCCTATCCTCTATCGTATCCTATCCTCTATCCTATATTATCCTCTATCCTATCCCATCCTCTATCCTATCCTATCCTCTATCCTATCCTATCCTCTATCCTATCCTATCCTCTATCCTATATTATCCTCTATCCTATCCCATCCTCTATCCTATCCTATCCTCTATCCTATCCTATCCTCTGTCCTATCCTATCCTCTATCCTATCCTATCCTCTATCCTATCCTATCCTCTATCCTATCCTATCCTGTATCATATCCTATCCTATATCCTATCCTATCCTCTATCCTATTCTATCCTCTATCCTATTATATCCTCTATCCTATCCTATCCTGTATCCTATTCTATCCTCTATCCTATCCTATCCTCTATCCTATCCTATCCTGTATCATATCCTATTCTCTATCCTATCCTATTCTCTATCCTATCCTATCCTCTATCCTATCGTATCCTCTATCGTATCCTATCCTATATCCTATTAAATCCTATATCGTGTCCTCTATCCTATCCTATCCTCTATCCTATCCTATCCTCTATCCTATCCTATCCTCTATCGTATCCTATCCTCTAACCTATTAAATCCTATATCGTATCCTCTATCCTATCCTATCCTCTATCCTATCCTATCCTATCCTGTATCATATCCTATCCTCTATCCTATCCAATCCTCTATCCTATTCTATCCTCTATCCTATCCTATCCTCTATCCTATCCTATCCTGTATCCTATTCTATCCTCTATCCTATCCTATCCTCTATCCTATCCTATCCTGTATCATATCCTATCCTCTATCCTATCCTATCCTCTATCCTATTCTATCCTCTATACTATCCAATCCTATATCCTATTCTCTATCCTATCCTATCCTCTATCGTATCCTATCCTCCATCCTATCCAATCCTATATCGTATCCTCTATCCTATCCTATCCTCTATCCTATCCTATCCTCTATCCTATCCTATCGTCTATCATATCCTATGCTCAATCCTATCCTATCCTCTATCCTATCCTATCCTCTATCCTATCAAATCCTATATCCTATCCTCTATCATATCCTATCCTCTATCCTATCCTATCCTCAATCCTATCCTATCCTCTATCCTATCCTATCCTCTATCCTATCCTATCCTCTATCCTATCCTATTCTCTATCCTATCCTATCCTCTATCCTATCCTATCCTCTATCCTATCCTATCCTATCCTCTATTCTATCCTATCCTCTATCCTATCCTATCCTCTATCGTATCCTATTCTCTATCCTATCCTATCCTCTACCCTATCCTATCCTCTATCCTATCCTATCCTCTATCCTATCCTATCCTCTATCCTATCCTATCCCCTATCATATCCTATCCTCTGTCCTATCCTATCCTCTATCCTATCCTATCCTCTATCCTATCCTATCCTCTATCCTATCCTATCCTGTATCATATCCTATCCTATATCCTATCCTATCCTCTATCCTATTCTATCCTCTATCCTATTATATCCTCTATCCTATCCTATCCTGTATCCTATTCTATCCTCTATCCTATCGTATCCTCTATCGTATCCTATCCTATATCCTATTAAATCCTATATCGTGTCCTCTATCCTATCCTATCCTCTATCCTATCCTATCCTCTATCCTATCCTATCCTCTATCGTATCCTATCCTCTAACCTATTAAATCCTATATCGTATCCTCTATCCTATCCTATCCTCTATCCTATCCTATCCTATCCTGTATCATATCCTATCCTCTATCCTATCCTATCCTCTATCCTATTCTATCCTCTATCCTATCCTATCCTCTATCCTATCCTATCCTGTATCCTATTCTATCCTCTATCCTATCCTATCCTCTATCCTATCCTATCCTGTATCATATCCTATCCTCTATCCTATCCTATCCTCTATCCTATTCTATCCTCTATACTATCCAATCCTATATCCTATTCTCTATCCTATCCTATCCTCTATCGTATCCTATCCTCCATCCTATCCAATCCTATATCGTATCCTCTATCCTATCCTATCCTCTATCCTATCCTATCCTCTATCCTATCCTATCGTCTATCATATCCTATGCTCAATCCTATCCTATCCTCTATCCTATCCTATCCTCTATCCTATCAAATCCTATATCCTATCCTCTATCATATCCTATCCTCTATCCTATCCTATCCTCAATCCTATCCTATCCTCTATCCTATCCTATCCTCTATCCTATCCTATCCTCTATCCTATCCTATTCTCTATCCTATCCTATCCTCTATCCTATCCTATCCTCTATCCTATCCTATCCTCTATCCTATCCTATCCTCTATCCTATCCTATCCTATCCTCTATTCTATCCTATCCTCTATCCTATCCTATCCTCTATCGTATCCTATTCTCTATCCTATCCTATCCTCTATCCTATCCTATCCTCTATCCTATCCTATCCTCTATCCTATCCTATCCTCTATCCTATCCTATCCCCTATCATATCCTATCCTCTATCCTATCCTATCCTCAATCCTATCCTATCCTCTATCCTATCCTATCCTCTATCCTATCCTATCCTCTATCATATCCTATCCTCTATCCTATCCTATCCTCAATCCTATCCTATCCTCTATCCTATCCTATCCTCTATCCTATATTATCCTCTATCCTATCCCATCCTCTATCCTATCATATCCTCTATCCTATCCTATCCTCTATCCTATCCTATCCTCTATCCTATCATAGTCTCTATCCTATCCTATCCTCTATCCTATCCTATCCTCTATCATATCCTATCCTCTATCCTATCCTATCCTGTATCCTATCCTATCCTCTATCCTATCCTATCCTCTATCCTATCCTATCCTCTATCCTATCCTATCCTCTATCCTATCCTATCCTCTATCGTATCCTATCCTCTATCCAATCCTATCCTCTATCCTATCCTATCCTCTATCCTATCCTATCCTCTATCCTATCCTATCATCTGTCCTATCCTATCCTCTATCCTATCCTATCCTCTATCCTATCCTATCCTCTATCCTATCCTATCCTCTATCCTATCCTCTATCCTATATTATCCTCTATCCTATCCCATCCTCTATCCTTTCCTATCCTCTATCCTATCCTATCCTCTATCCTATTCTATCCTCTATCCTATCCAATCCTATATCCTATTCTCTATCCTATCCTATCCTCTATCGTATCCTATCCTCCATCCTATCCAATCCTATATCGTATCCTCTATCCTATCCTATCCTCTATCCTATCCTATCCTCTATCCTATCCTATCGTCTATCATATCCTATGCTCTATCCTATCCTATCCTCTATCCTATCCTATCCTCTATCCTATCCAATCCTATATCCTATCCTCTATCATATCCTATCCTCTATCCTATCCTATCCTCAATCCTATCCTATCCGCTATCCTATCCAATCCTATATCCTATTCTCTGTCCTATCCTATCCTCTATCCTATCCTATCCTCTATCCTATCCTATCCTCTATCCTATATTATCCTCTATCCTATCCCATCCTCTATCCTATCCTATCCTCTATCCTATCCTATCCTCTATCCTATTCTATCCTCTATCCTATCCTATCCTCTATCCTATCCTATCCTCTATCCTATCCTATCCTCTATCCTATCCTATCCTCTATCCTATCCTATCCTCTATCCTATCCTATCCTCTATCCTATCCTATCCTCTATCATATCCTATCCTCTATCCTATCCTATCCTCTATCCTATCCTATCCTCTATCATATCCTATCCTCTATCCTATCCTATCCTGTATCATATCCTATCCTCTATCCCATCCTATACTCTATCCTATTCTATCCTCTATCCTATCCTATCCTCTATCCTATCCTATCCTCTATCCTATCCTATCCTCTATCCTATCCTATCCTCTATCCTATCCTAGTCTCTATCCTATCCTATCCTCTATCCTATCCTATCCTCTATCATATCCTATCATCTATCGTATCCTATCCTCTAACCTATTAAATCCTATATCGTATCCTCTATCCTATCCTATCCTCTATCCTATCCTATCCTCTATCCTATCCTATCCTCTATCCTATCCTATCCTCTATCCTATCCTATCCTCTATCCTATCCTATCCTCTATCCTATCCTATCCTCTATCCTATCCTATCCTCTATCCTATCCTATCCTCTATCCTATCCTATCCCCTATCCTATATTATCCTCTATCCTATCCTATCCTATCCTCTATCCTATCCTATCCTCTATCCTATCCTATCCTCTATCCTCTCCTATCCTATCCTCTATCCTATCCTATCCTCTATCCTATCCTATCCTCTATCCTATCCTATCCTCTATCCTATCCTATCCTCTATCCTATATTATCCTCTATCCTATCCTATCCTATCCTCTATCCTATCCTATCCTCTATCCTATCCTATCCTCTATCCTATCCTATCCTCTATCCTCTCCTATCCTATCCTCTATCCTATCCTATCCTCTATCCTATCCTATCCTCTATCCTATCCTATCCTCTATCCTATTCTATCCTCTATCCTATCCAATCCTATATCCTATTCTCTATCCTATCCTATCCTCTATCGTATCCTATCCTCCATCCTATCCAATCCTATATCGTATCCTCTATCCTATCCTATCCTCTATCCTATCCTATCCTCTATCCTATCCTATCGTCTATCATATCATATGCTCTATCCTATCCTATCCTCTATCCTATCCTATCCTCTATCCTATCCAATCCTATATCCTATCCTCTATCATATCCTATCCTCTATCCTATCCTATCCTCAATCCTATCCTATCCGCTATCCTATCCAATCCTATATCCTATTCTCTGTCCTATCCTATCCTCTATCCTATCCTATCCTCTATCCTATCCTATCCTCTATCCTATATTATCCTCTATCCTATCCCATCCTCTATCCTATCCTATCCTCTATCCTATCCTATCCTCTATCCTATTCTATCCTCTATCCTATCCTATCCTCTATCCTATCCTATCCTCTATCCTATCCTATCCTCTATCCTATCCTATCCTCTATCCTATCCTATCCTCTATCCTATCCTATCCTCTATCCTATCCTATCCTCTATCATATCCTATCCTCTATCCTATCCTATCCTCTATCCTATCCTATCCTCTATCATATCCTATCCTCTATCCTATCCTATCCTGTATCATATCCTATCCTCTATCCCATCCTATACTCTATCCTATCCTATCCTCTATCCTATCCTATCCTCTATCCTATCCTAGTCTCTATCCTATCCTATCCTCTATCCTATCCTATCCTCTATCATATCCTATCATCTATCGTATCCTATCCTCTAACCTATTAAATCCTATATCGTATCCTCTATCCTATCCTATCCTCTCTATCCTATCCTATCCTCCTATCCTATCCTATCCTCTATCCTATCCTATCCTCTATCCCTATCCTATCCTCTATCCTATCCTATCCTCTATCCTATCCTATCCTCTATCTATCCTATCCTCTTCCTATCCTATCTCTATCCTATCCTATCCTCTATCCTATCCTATCCCCTATCCTATATTATCCTCTATCCTATCCTATCCTATCCTCTATCCTATCCTATCCTCTATCCTATCCTATCCTCTATCCTATCCTATCCTCTATCCTCTCCTATCCTATCCTCTATCCTATCCTATCCTATCCTCTATCCTATCCTATCCTCTATCCTTTCCTATCCTCTATCCTATCCTATCCTCTATCCTATATTATCCTCTATCCTATCCATCCTCTATCCTTTCCTATCCTCTATCCTATCCTATCCTCTATCCTATTCTATCCTCTATCCTATCCAATCCTATATCCTATTCTCTATCCTATCCTATCCTCTATCGTATCCTATCCTCCATCCTATCCAATCCTATATCGTATCCTCTATCCTATCCTATCCTCTATCCAATCCTATCCTCTATCCTATCCTATCGTCTATCATATCCTATGCTCTATCCTATCCTATCCTCTATCCTTTCCTATCCTCTATCCTATCCAATCCTATATCCTATCCTCTATCATATCCTATCCTCTATCCTATCCTATCCTCAATCCTATCCTATCCGCTATCCTATCCAATCCTATATCCTATTCTCTGTCCTATCCTATCCTCTATCCTATCCTATCCTCTATCCTATCCTATCCTCTATCCTATATTATCCTCCATCCTATCCCATCCTCTATCCTATCCTATCCTCTATCCTATCCTATCCTCTATCCTATTCTATCCTCTATCCTATCCTATCCTCTATCCTATCCTATCCTCTATCCTATCCTATCCTCTATCCTATCCTATCCTCTATCCTATCCTAGTCTCTATCCTATCCTATCCTCTATCCTATCCTATCCTCTATCATATCCTATCATCTATCCTATCCTATCCTGTATCCTATCCTATCCTCTATCCTATCCTATCCTCTATCCTATCCTATCCTCTATCCTATCCTATCCTCTATCCTATCCTATCCTCTATCCTATCCTAATCTCTATCCTATCCTATCCTCTATCCTATCCTATCCTCTATCATATCCTATCCTCTATCCTATCCTATCCTCTATCCTATCCTATCCTCTATCCTATCCTATCCTCTATCCTATCCTATCCTCTATCCTATCCTATCCTCTATCCTATCCAATCCTATATCCTATCTCTATCCTATCCTATCCTCTATCGTATCCTATCCTCCATCCTATCCAATCCTATATCGTATCCTCTATCCTATCCTATCCTCTATCCAATCCTATCCTCTATCCTATCCTATCGTCTATCATATCCTATGCTCTATCCTATCCTATCCTCTATCCTTTCCTATCCTCTATCCTATCCAATCCTATATCCTATCCTCTATCATATCCTATCCTCTATCCTATCCTATCCTCAATCCTATCCTATCCGCTATCCTATCCAATCCTATATCCTATTCTCTGTCCTAATCCTATCCTCTATCCTATCCTATCCTCTATCCTATCCTATCCTCTATCTATATTATCCTCCATCCTCTCCATCCTCTATCCTATCCTATCCTCTATCCTATCCTATCCTCTATCCTATTCTATCCTCTATCCTATCCTATCCTCTATCCTATCCTATCCTCTATCCTATCCTATTCCTCTATCCTATCCTATCCCTCTATCCTATCCTAGTCTCTATCCTATCCTATCCTCTATCCTATCCTATCCTCTATCATATCCTATCATCTTCCTATCCTATCCTGTT